>NW_012111364.1:9158266-9182786 GCF_000951035.1 Colobus angolensis palliatus
TTGGGAAGCTGAGGAGAGATCACTTGAGCTCAGGAGTTCAAGGCTGCAGTGCACCACAATCACACCACTGCACCCCAGCTTCAGCAACAGACTAAGACCCTGTCTCTTAAAGAAATGTATCTATATAGCAAAAGTTATCAGGGCTTCAAGGAGAAATTTGACAATGCTACCATCTATAGGCTATGTCATATATTTATCAATGATTGAGACAAGCAGACAAAAAGATAACAGAATTATGTGAACACTGCAATTTACACACTGGATCCAACAAATGGAAAATACATTTTTTTGCCAAGCACACATGAAAAATTGTCCATGTTCCTAATAAACCTTAAAGCAAGCCTCACATAATTTCAAAGAATTAGTCTCATATAATTTCAAAGAATGAGACCAACGATACCCTCAGATTATAATGCAATTTCATTGGGAATTATCAAAATAACTTTAATAAAACCTACATATTTTGAAACAAAAATAATGCATGGGTCAAAAAAGAAATATGCTGGAAACTAGAAAATACTTAGAAAACTTGTGGGAAATGTCTAAAGCTCTAGTCGAAGATAACTACTTATAAAACTTACGGGAAATGTCTAAAGCTCTAGTCGAAGATAACTATAGCAGATCTAAAAGGTTTGATAGCTGAACACTACCAAACACTCGATAGATAATTTCAGTTTTATATATACAATGTTGGAGAATAAATAAAAGAAACACTCCACACTAATTTCACAAAACTAGTATAACTGATATGGACAGGCGGCAGAAGGGTGGGGTCCCTGGCGAGGGCTCTACCCTCAAGCCTGGACCCACAGCCCTAAATGTGAACAGGCTGTTTTTGCACCCAAATGTTGCCTTTTGGCCCACTATGTCCCCCTATTCTGTGCCCATATAAACCCCAAACCCCAAGCTCCACGAGCAGAAGAGTGGCAGAGCAGCAGAACGGCACAGCAGAGGAGAGAAGAGAGGAAGCATCTGAGTGTCGAGGGGAGTTTGGCTGGGGACAGTCAGGGAGGAGATTGGTCATGGGACAGCCGAACCCCAGGCGAGGATCATCTTCCCACTCCTTCCCCTCTCCAGCTCCCCATCTATATTAGTTCATTTTCATACTGCTGGTAAAGACATACCCGAGACAGGGTAATTTACAAAGAAAAAGGGGTTTAATGGACTCACAGTTCCACGTGGCTGGGGAGGCCTCACAATCATGGCAGAAAGCAAAAGGTACGTCTTACATGGCGTTAGACAAGAGAGAATAAAAAAAAAAATCAAGTGAAAGGGGTTTCCCCTTATAAAACCATTAGATCTCATAAAACTTATGCACTACCATAAGAACAGTATGGGGGAAACTGTCCCCATGATTCAGTTCTCTCTCATCAAGTCCCTCCCACAACACATGGGAATTATGGGAGCTAAAATTCAAGATGAGATTTGAGTGGGGACACAGCCAAACCATATCACCATCCCACTGAGAGCCACCTGACTCAATAAAATGTCCACATTCACCATCTTTCAAGTCCATGTGACCTGATTCCTCCTGGATGCTAGACAAGAATTCAGGATGCACTGGGTGCAGAAACCCAAAAAGGCTGTCACACTGACTCCACTGAGCTATTTAACACTTAAGTCATTCCCAGACGGCAGGGCTAAAAGAGCACTGTAACGTCCCTAGACACTGCTGTGGGGCCAGAGGCCAAAATCACTCACCCCAGCTCCTGCACCTGCTCACCTGCATACTCCCCCTCCCGTAAGATATTTGAGTTCATGGCAGCAAACAAGTCACACTCTGGTTGCAAGTCCCACAAAGGGGTCCGGGAAATTTTCCTGTCTCATAACCATAATGTCAAATTTTGACAAGGAATATACAAAAAAGGAAAATTACAGAACAATCTCACTCATGAACATGGATTTTAAAAAATCCTAAACAAACACAACAGCAAATCAAATTCAGGAATATATAATAAAAGACAATATATCATAATCAAACTTCCAGGAATGTGAGCTTGGTTCAAACACTGAAAAATATATACTCATTTCAATCATCTCAATTAAGGCAAAAAAATGCACTTGATCAAATTCCATAACCATTCAATTAAAACACTTATCAAACTAGGAATAGAAGGAAAATTCCTTAACCTAATAAACAGAAATTCAAGTTGGGAAGGACTTCGTGAAATGCTCCTTAAAGCAAGCTGAATCTCATGGAGGTATACTCTTGCCTGTCCACTTCTCTGCCACATGAAATGTGGATTTACTTGATAGCTGAATCTCCATCACTTACCTGGCCTATAAGGTAACCATAAATATGGAACTAGATATTGAACACAGAAGTACAGAAAGACAGAAAGAACCTGGGGCCCTGAGTCTTAGTGGCAATACCACATAAGTACTAAGTTGCACAGCTGTGGACTTCTTTCACATGTAAGAATAACCATTTGTGCATTAAAGATACTTTTGTTTATGCAGCCAGACTCCATCTTGACTTAAACACTTTCTATTCAAAATGGTACTGAAGGCTCTATCCTAGGCAAAAGGTAAGAAAAATACATAAAATATGTAAGAATGCTTAAGAAACAAAACTATAATTATTCAAATATGAATAGAAAATTCCAAAAAAACTGATAGAAAATTCTTAAAATGGCATTTCTATATACCAAAACAATCAGTTAAAATCTTTAATTTAAAAAATGATACCATTCATAATAGCAACACAAAAAAAGGTATCTAGGAATAAATCTAAGCTAAAAGTCAAAATTTTTATGTAGAAAAGTATGAGACTTTTTGGAAAGATTTTAAGGGACCAAAATGGCTCAAGAATAGTAAGAGTTGACATTCAGCTGTTACTTTTCCTGAAATACTTCCAAGGATTCAGTGCAATTTTGATCCAAATTCCAACACAGTTTTTCATGGAAATTCGTAAGCTACATTCTATATGGAACAGCAAAGAGATAAAAATAACCAAGACATTCCTGGGAACACAGCCCCAGACATCAAAAGTTATGATAAGGCTACACTATTAAAGAAAATAGGTTGTGGTTCAGGGACAGAAAAATAGATCCATAGAACAGAATTGACTCCACACATATCTGTAAACTTAAGGTGACAAGTGAAGGTCAGTGGCAAAAAGGTGATACAGTCAAATCACATTAGGACAATTGAAATTAAAACAAAACAAAGAGATTGAAAACCTATCTGACAAAATACATGAAAAGTGAATTCTAGATGACGGACTATTAAATATGAAAGGCAAAACTCTAAAAATTTTAGGAAAAATAGAATACCTTTAAGAGTATGTATGAAAGAATTCGTAAGTGAGATTTTACGAATTCTCCTATATTAAACTTAAGGGGGAAAAGGTTTGACTGTATTAAAAGAGGTCTTTCTACTTTAAAAAAAAAAAAGGACAGAATGAAGGAAGAAAATGGAAAGACAGGTCAAAAACGGACAACACTTGTACCATTACAATATCCCACTCATACAAAGCTGTTAAAAGTCAGTAAGAAAAAGAAAAATCAAGGAATAAAAGACAAACATAAATAGCCAATAAAAATCTGAAAAGATGTTCAACCTTATCAGTAATCAGGGAATGCAAATTAGGGTCACGACAAAAAAACATTTCATATCCATCAAATCGGGGAAAAAACTTCAAAGGTTGCCAAGAATATACAATAACTGTAACTCTCTTATATCCAGGTAAGATGGTAAACTGGTACCACCATTTGGGGAAATCATTTTTTTAATTCTAGTGGCAGAGATCCAAGTTACCCCAACTTACTGGTGGCCTATCCTTACGGGTCAGTAGCAACTTCAGTCCTTGCCTCCTCAGAAGAAAAATTTGACTGAGGGTCATAAAGCAGAAAAAGAGACCTTGGCAAGTTCCAGTGCAGGAATGGAAGTTTACTTAAAAAGGCATTAAAACAGGAAAGAAAAAAAGGTGTGCTTGTTAGAAACATAAGCAGGAATGTGAAGGTTAAAGAGAGAAGGTCAAGTATCCCACTTAACAGTTGATCCTGACTTTTTTTTTTTTTTTTTTTGAGACGGAGTCTCGCTCTGCGGCCCAGACTGGAGTGCAGTGGCGTGATCTCGGCTCACTGCAAGTTCCACCTCCCGGGTTCACGCCATTCTCCTGCCTCAGCCTCCCGAGTAGCTGGGACTACAGGTGCCCGCCACCACGCCCGGCTAATTTTTTGTGTATTTAGCAGAGACAGGGTTTCACCATGTTGACCAGGTTGGTCTTGAACTTCTGATCTGAGGTGATCCACCCGCCTCGGCCTCCCAAAGTTCTGGGATTACAGGTGTGAGCCACTGCGCCGGCCCGATGCTAGGAGTTTTGTAAGTTTGTCTCTTTCCCATGGTTCTTCCCTTAGGATAGGCTGCCCGCAGGCACAGAGCCCTCCTTAGCCTTGGGAAGTGTTTTTAGGAAGTTACACGCACACCCATCTGAGACTTTCTTCCTTTTTCCGGTGGAGTGTACCTGGAAGATCAGACTTTCATACTTTACCATCTTTGTCTCTTAATATGCATGCCCAGGAAGCTGTTTCTCCCTCGGGTCTACATTCAATTAACACTTTGATAACAGGTGTGGACCATCAGGAAATGGCCTCTCCCTGGCGCTGCCGAATTGTCATTTTTAGAGAAGCAAATTCGATAACTGCCAAACCATCACCCGACATTTCTAGTGGGTTGGGGCTCAGCCCACTACTGCCCCGCTCATGCCTACCTGTAACAAAATAAAAACATGCTCTACATACATTCGTCAATATAGATGAAACTCAAAAAGAAACAAGTCAGAAGATATATGTTTCTATTTATATAAAAGTCAAAGATTGGCAATATTAAACAACATACCATTTAGAAATGCCTGCATGTGTAATAACACTATGTAGAAAGGCTTAGGAAGCTTAACACAAATTTCAAGATAGTGTTTACTTAAGGCTGTAGCAAGGAGGGCTTAACTGGGGAAATGCAAACTGGTAAAATTTACTGGTAACTGGTAAAGTTCCATTTCTTCAGCTGAATGACAGGCCCCATGGATTCATTTCATTTCTCTCAAAACTATGCAAATCGGCTAGCTATACTTTTCTCTGTACATCATATATTTCGTAATATTTTAAGTGACTCCAAAATATGCAAAAAAAACTGTTTTAAATTATCTTCTTGCTCATCTCCCTGTTTTAAAAGAAAGCCTTTGCTTAAAAGTGGTCGTTTTCACTGCAAGTAAACAATGACATTAACATCTGGTACTCTCAGGACTGCTCTTTAAAAAAAAAAAATCGCTATTACAGGGTGCGTACCAAGGCTCACACCTGTAATCCCAGTACTTCGGGAGAGAGAGAGGGGAGGGAGGGATCGCTTGAGCCCAGGAGTTTGAGATAAGCTTGGTCAACATGGCGAGGCCCCATCTGTACAAAAAAAAATATATATATATATATAAGCTGGGTGTGGTGGTATGTGCTTATAGTCCCAGCTACTTGCAGGCTGAGGTGAGAGGATCGCTTAAGCATAGGAGTTAAAGGCTACAGTGAGCTATGAGCATGCCACTGCACTCCAGTCTGGGTGACAGAGCAAGATCTTGCCTCAAAAAAAAATGCTATTAAAGACATTCATGTGTGTACTCTCCCCTGTATAATGCACATCAACTTGCTTTGCAAAACAATGCTAAAGTACAAAAGACTTAAAGCTTTAATACAAAATGGACTTTATTGACTTGTACCAATACAACCACAACTTTTTTATACACCACTGACACACATTCTACATCTGTTTAATGAAATCCTTTAAACTACTGTTAGTAAAACTAAGACAAACTTATTAAGTGCCAAGTAAACACTAAGGGAGACTATCATTTAATTATCGTACATGAGATTCCAATCTTAAATTGCCACGTCAAGTCTCAAATCGGATTTTTTTGCTTAAGGGAATTTGAACGACAATTCTGTAACTTTGGGCAAATTCACACTCAGTTTCCACAAAGTTATAATACCCAATTAAAACTTCTGTCCAATTTCCACAGTACCGTTTGACGGTATTTTTATGCGCATTCATTCTAGAACATTGCTGGCAAGGCCGCCGGCTTCGGGTCACAAGATGAGCCAGGGACAGATTGGAGACTACCCCCACTCTCCCAGGAATCAGTTATCTTCCAGACCTCCAGATCGCCCTCCAGAGTCTCGCAGTGTGGAGGGCAACGACAGAAAGACTGCTGAGGGGGTTTAAACTGTTGAGTCAAACATACGGCCAAAAGTTCGAGTCAACTGGGACCTTGCAAATCATTCCGCCTAACCCTTCGTTTTGCGGATGGGGAAAATACGCCTCACAAGGGAGAACCTTAGCTCGGGGAACACTAACTCGGGGTCTAACAACGATTTAAGCTTGTCTCCTCTGATAGTGGCCAGCAGTCCTTCTCCGTTACCCATCCTTAAGTGCTTCTATTGGCTCCCAACACGGAGGAGGTAGCGAGAGAACCGGCCCCTCCGCAGTGTGGCCAGGTTGGGCTAAAAAACGTCTTAGAAGTAATCGAGTCACTCTCTCTTCTTACAGGTGGAGAAACTGGAAAAAGTAGAGTGACGCAGCGAAGGGAGTAAATCGACCCTCAGCCAACAAGTGGCAAAAGCCTGAAGAAAGTGATCAAGAGCACTGATGACCCCTCTCCCCATCTCCAAAGGGGAGGGTATCACAACCCCGACGCCACACCACATATCATTCAGCAAAACTCCCGCGCCTCCCACGCAGAACGGGGAAGAGGGAAGGCGGGGCAACAGTAACAGCTGGTACGCAGCACCCACAGCACCGCGGCAGCAGCTGGTACCGAAATCCCGCCTAGCTCTTTTGACTCTGTCCGCGGGAAGAATGGGGTAATAGTAAGGCTGCGGCGCCTCCCGCGAGAAGAGGTACCTGGGGCTCGCGCCGCAGTCCCCCGCCGCACCGGCACCGGAGCTCCACACCCCACTTCCGGGGTCAAGTCCCCGCCGAGAATCCTGTGATCGCAGAAGAGTAGCCTCAGGTTCCGCCCCTATCCAAGCCCCGCCTCCACTGCCTCTCGCCCTGTATCAGGCAACTTCCAGGACGCCGTGCGTCACTAAGCAGCCAATCTCCACTTCCGGACGCATCCCGCCCCTTCTCCACCCCTTTCAGAGACAGCGCGATTGCGATTTAGGTTTCCGCCATTTAATTGGCGAAGCTGGAGCGCTAGTCTTCGCTGATTGGTGCCGGGAAATCTGACCCATAGACACCCGCGGGGCGCACAGTTTCAGTAGTCCGTGGGTTTCCCGCCAGCTGCAGTCTTGGACCATAATCATGGTGGACACGATGGAGTTACCGAGGTCGCGCATCAACGCTGGCATGCTAGCTCAGTTCATCGACAAGCCTGTCTGCTTCGTAGGGAGGCTGGAAAAGGTATGCGGGTTCGCAGTCATGGGCTCCCCTGTCCGTAGCTGGAGGGAGGGACCCCGTGACCGCCTGGGTGGCGGATTCTGAGTGGATAACGGGGGATGAAAAAGGACGGAAAGCCTCAGATCACTGCGCTCCCGAATCCTGTATTTTGCAAAAGGAGACTTTTTGGAAATTCTTTACCCGTTGTAGCCCCATTTTGGCGCCTCTTTTGTGACACGGAAACAAGGTGTTTTCAGATGCTCTGCGTTCTAAATTCCAGTGCCCGTCGCCTCCGTTCTGGTCGTGCTTACGTAAAGGAAATTATAAACACGACTCCCATATCTACCTTCAGATTTCTTAGTTTACTCAGACGTGATGGACGCCAACAAAACTAATCCGCTGGTTTCCTTCTCTTCTGAAATTACTTCTTTTTGCAAACCTCGTTTCCTCGTAATCGCTTCTCTGTAAAACATGCCTGGACTGTCCGCTTTGGGTCCCGTAGTAGCGAGTTATCTAACCCCACTATTAAAGTGAAGTTCCCTCATTCTACAGGCGAGAAACAGGCCCAAAGTCTTGGAATCAGTGACCTGAAAAGCTGAGGAAAAGAAAACTATTATATAAAGACTTATTTAGTAGCTCATTTCATCCACACATCCTTTTCCTTAAATGAGTGTTGGTCTGACTTGCCAAGTAGGGAAACTGAGTATAAGTGGTAGGTGGTTGACTAAAATGCTCAGAAGCTCAGCAAGTGGCAAAGGTAGCATTCAAACGCGATCTGACAGCGCTCTTTACAGCTGCTTCCCAGGAGTAGGACACAGATATTCTAGCAACCAGTTCTCCTTTTACTTCATCATGCCTGATTTTTAAAACATACCCTCCATGGGATATGTGCTAAATCATGAGTGCCAGCAGCTTTCACTTTTTGATAGGGTGGGCTTCCTTTGATCTGTTATTAGAATAGGGTTGCCATATTTAGCAAATACAGAACCTACTTATACACTACAAAAAAAAAAAAATCCTTGTTTATCTGAGATTCAAAATTAACTGTTTTCCATGAAGAGATTTGGTAACATAAGATTATAATTTGAACTAATAAGTTGAATAAACTGAATGAATAGAACGAATAAACTGTTCAAAAAACAGTTGATTTGTGCTCAACTAAGGATCAATGTACTCATCTTTTGTCAAACTTTTTTGTTGTTGTTTCAGTGAGATTTTAATCTTATGTTTCGTTTTTAGATTCATCCCACTGGAAAAATGTTTATTCTTTCAGATGGAGAAGGAAAAAATGGAACCATCGAGTTGATGGAACCCGTATGTTTAAATATTAATAAGTCTCATATATAGTATAGTTAATTCATCTGGATTTGGTTTGTTGCCGATGTTTCTAATTTTTTGGAATGAATTCAAAAAGGATGAGCTGGTAAAACGTCCCTGGCTCTAAAATTAAATTCTTGTACTATTCTCTCATTATATTTCCTTTTACATTTTTAACCAATGATTTTTTGGGTTTCTTGATTTTTGAACATATCCCATAAATACTGGATAACAATTCTCATTCCTTATGAAAGACCATAAAATCACATAAGAAAAATTTAATTGCTTTTTTCTTCCTCAAGAGGTTTTTTGTTTTGTTTTTGTTTTTTGTTTTGAGACAGGGTCTCACTCTGTTGCCCCAGGTGGAATGCAGTGCCACCATTGTGGCTCACTGCAGCCTTAGCCTCCCGAGATCAAGTTGCTCCCATCTCAGCCTCCCCAGTAGCTGGGACTACGGGCATGCTCAACCATGCCTGGCTAATTTTTGTTTTGTTTTGTTTTTCGTAGAGATGGAGTCTTCCTATGTTGCTCAGGCTGGTCTTGAACTCTTGGTCTCAGGCAATCCTCCTGCCTCGACCAGCCCCTCAAGAGTTTTAAATTTTATTTTATTTTCTATTTTTGTTCATATATTTCAGTTTTCACTTATTTATTTTTGCATTTTATGTTTAACATACTTAAAACTTGTTTTGGCATTTTGTCAAGACAAATCCATATGCTATTTGGTTAATGTATACAGAACACATTGTGAAATACAGATTATAGAAGATTCCTCTCATAGGAAATTACTGCTTATAGAAATGCTGGACATTTTCAATAGTGATTTCGGCTTTAACTTGAATTGTAGCTTTGGACTTGAAGCTACTACTAAATGTAACAGGAATGTTAACATGCTGACAGTTAAGTACTCAAACATTTGTTAACAAGTTACATTTTAACTTTTGCATTGGTAATTTTTAAAATTACTTTGTTACTTGAAGTGAAAGATTAGGAACCTGTATAACAGTTTCCCAAATTAATTGTCAACTGAAAATGTGATAACACCAAATTGATGTCTTGTTCTGTGTCTTAGCTTGATGAAGAAATCTCTGGAATTATGGAAGTGGTTGGAAAGGTAACCACCAAGGCCACCATCTTGTGTACATCTTATGTCCAATTTAAAGAAGATAACCATCCTTTTGGTAAATAAAGCATTCTAGTATTGACTGGTTTTATGTAATTAGCAGGAAAACTTTTTATTTTTAATATGATATATATTGATCTAGAGATTTAGTACTGCTATATTTTCAATTTCTATAGAATTTTGTGATCCTAAAGGAAAATGGGGGTACATTTTGTTTTGACCTGCTTCTAAGTAGTGCTTATATATGTAAGAAACTCAGTAAAGATTAATTAATATTTGTCGAAAGATAATATTTTTAATATAACAAAAATAGTATTAGTTTTTTTGTTGTAATATATGAATCGAAGGAACTGAATAATGCATAACACCCAAACACTACCAGGCAGAAACTGCCTGTATAATGAACATCAAAATGGATGGTACTCCCATGTCTTTTTTTTTTTTTTTTGGCATCACAGTTCAATACAAGAATCCATAATCCATATGTCCATTTCTAGAAATTCACTTCCAAAAGGGTGAGAAAAAGGAAATAGGTAAAAATATCTTAGATAATAATTGATGTTACAACTTTCCACTGTAGATTAAATGTTTGCTTAAATATTTCTTTCAGATCTTGGACTTTACAATGAAGCTGTGAAAATTATCCATGAGTTCCCTCAGTTTTATCCTTTAGGGATTGTGCAAAATGATTGATCGTGAAGGATTTTCATATAATTGCAAATGAGCTATATTAAAGACTATTAAAGGAAGCCCCTCTTGTTTGAGGGAGAGACTTTTGTGCTTTCTCATATTTAATTTACTCTTTTTAAGATATTCCAACCTAGAGTTTTTGATGGAACTGATGTATTGACAGTTCTCACCTAAGTCCTTTTATAAAGAATTGCTACTCCAATATATGGTCAGATTAGATGCAAGAATAAAGCAGTTGTCTGAGTTTAGGTTTCTATTTTATTAATAAAAACTAAAATGGTATATACTATTGGTCTTTTCATTTTCATTGTTTTAGTTATGTATTCAAGCACAAACTTGAAATTTCATAGCTGTAAGGTCAAATTTAAACCTACCAAATAAAACCTTGGGTCAGCAGTGTTAGGGATTTACTCACCTTTTCCCAAACTATACCATGATAATTATTTCCTTGATACTCTACTTATAAAATGAATTAGATGACATTAAAAAGGCAAACAGAGACTGGGTGCGGTAGCTTACTCCTGTAATCCCAATACTTTACAAAGCCGAGGCGGGTGGATCACCTAAGGTCAGGATTTCGAGACCAGCCTCACCAATATAATGAAACCCCGTCTCTATTAAAAATACAAAAATTAGCTGGGCATGGCGGCAGGCACCTGTAATCTCAGCTACTCAGGAGACTGAGACAGGAGAATCGCTTGAACCCAGGAGGCAGAGGTTGCAGTGAGCCGAGATTGTGCCATTGCACTCCAGCCTGGGCAACAAGAGCGAAACTCCATCTCAAGAAAAGGCAAACAAAATCTTACATCTTCTGTAATTTGTGAAGTATCTCTTTTTCTGGCTTGGTTTGGTTTTGTTTTTGTAGAGACAGGATCTCACTCTGTTGCCCAAGCTGCAATACAGTGGTACAGTCATGGCTCACTGCAGCCTTGAACTTCTGGGCTCAGCCTCCCGAGTAGCTCAGACTACAGGTGGGCACTACCACACACAGCTAGGTTTTCCTAAATTTCTGTCTAGAGATGAGGTCTCACTGTGTTTCCCAGGCTGGACTCAAACGCCTAGCCTCAGGCAATCCTACGGCCTTAGCCTCCCAAAGTGTTGGGATTACATGCCTAGCCTTCCTGGGTTTTAAAACATTTACTAGGCCGGGCGCGGTGGCTCAAGCCTGTAATCCCAGCACTTTGGGAGGCCGAGACGGGCGGATCACGAGGTCAGGAGATCGAGACCATCCTGGCTAACACAGTGAAACCCCGTCTCTACTAAAAAAATAAAAAAAACTAGCCGGGCGAGGTGGCGGGCGCCTGTAGTCCCAGCTACTCGGGAGGCTGAGGCAGGAGAATGGCGTAAACCTGGGAGGCGGAGCTTGCAGTGAGCTGAGATCCGGCCACTGCACTCCAGTCCGGGCGACAGAGCGAGACTCCGTCTCAAAAAAAAAAAAAAAAAAAAAAAAATTTACTAAATTCCAAACAAGGAATATATGGTCATTGAAAGAGTTGATGGAATCATTTGACTTTTTTAGTCTTCTTTTTTTCTTCTTTTCAACTGTCATTATCTTTAGTATGGAATTTCTCTCTAGCACCATGTTGGAGGTGAGCAGGGAAGATGTGGCAGGTTTGGAATAAGGTAGTATAGAATAACTGATGACCTGTGTGGCCAGTTAGGTTTTATGGCTTGACCCATTGTCTTGAATAAGGAAATAAAATAATTCTAAATCCATATAGATTACTATGTACCAAAAATATTTAGTTTTAATTAGTATAATCTTAAATTTCAACTTCTGTCATCCAAAAATACTCTGCTCATTACTTGAGGACATTGCCATAACCACTTACGGTAAAGCGTTCTATTACATGAAATGAAGACAGTTGTACAGTTATACGCTGTATAATGACTTTGGTCAGTGACAGACTGCATATATGATGGTGGTCCCATAAGATCATAATGGAACTGAAAAATTCCTGTCGCCTAAAAACAAAGGCATGATAACGTCTTAGCACAATGCATTACTCACATGTTTGTGGTGATGCTGGTGTGAACAAGCAGCACAGTAGGCTGCATATAAAAGTATTACACAGAATTATGTATGGTACATAGTACTTGATAAAATGCCATGTTATTGGCTATATGTTTACTATTTATCATTATTTTAAACTATACCCCTACTTACAGGAAAAAAGGTAACTGTAAACAGCCTCAGCAGAGTCCTTCAGGAGGTCTTCCCAAAGAAGGCCTTATTATAGGAGATGACAGTTCCTTGCATGTTATGGCCCTTGAAGAACTTCCACTGGGACAAGATATGGAGATAGAAGACAGTGATATTGATGATCCTGACCCTGTGTAGGCCTAGGCTAGTATGTGTGCTTGTGTTTTAGTTTTTAACAAAATAGTTAAAATGTAAAAAGAAAGTTTAATTTTGAAAATAGAAAAAAGTTCATAAGAATACAAAGAAAAATATTTTTGTTCAGCTGTACAGTGTGTTTTAAGCTAAGTGTTACTCAAAAAGAGTGAAAATGTTTTTAGAAAATTTACCTTTTTTATTTATTTGCTTATTTTTTTGAGATGGAGCATTGCTCTGTCACCTGGGCTGGAGTGCAGTGGCACAATCTCAGCTCACTGCAACCTCTGCCTCCCGGGTTCAAGTGATTCTCCTGCCTCAGTCTCCCGAGTAGCTGGGACTACAGACATGTGTCACTATGCCCAACTAATTTTTGTATTTTTAGTAGAGACAGGGTTTCACCATGTTGGTTGGCCAGGATGGTCTCGATCTCTTGACCTCGTGATCTGCCTGCCTTGGCCTCCCAAATAGCCAGGATTACAGGCATGAGCCACCGCACCTGGCCTACCATACCTTTTCTATGTTCTGTGTGTAGTGGTGCATGCCTATAGCCCCAGCTACTTGGGAGGCTAAAGTGGCAGTATAGCTCGAATGCAGGAGTTCGAAGCTGCAGTGAGCAACAGTCATGCTGCTGTGTACTTCACCCTGCACAACACAGCAAGACCCCATCCAAAAAAGAAAAAGTTAAAAAAAAATTAAAAGTGCATAAAGTAAAAAAGCTACAATAAGTGAGGGTTAATTTATTATTGAAGAAAGAAAAATATATTTTTATAAATTTAGTGTGACCTAAGTATGTAAAGTCTACAGTAGGGTCCAGTAATGTCCTAGGTCCTCACATTACTCACCACTCACTCACACCTCGAAGTCACCACTCACTCACACCTGGAAGCAGCTTTCAGTCTGCAAGCACAATTTATGGTCAGTGCCCTATACAGGTGTATCTTTTTTTTTTCTTTTAAATACAGGGCCTTGCTCTGTTACTCAGGCAGGAGTGCGCCTCCCACCTCAACCTCCTAAGAAGCTAGGACTACAGGTACACACCATTACATCCAGTGAATTTTTGTGTTTTTTGGTAGAGATGGGATCTCACTATGTTACCCGGTCTGGTCTAGAACTCATTTTTTAATCTTCTGTACTGTAATTTGTTTTTTGTTTTTTGAGATAAAGCCTTGCTCTGTCACCCAGACTGGAGTACAGTGGCATGATGTTGGCTCATTGCAACCTCTGCCCCCCAGGTTCAAGAGATTCTCTTGCCTCAGCCTCCTGAGTAGCTGGGATTACAGTTGTCCACCACTGAGCCTGGCTAATTTTTGTATTTTTAGTAGAGATGGGGTTTCATCATGTTGGCCAAGCTGGTATCAAACCCCTGACCTCAAGTGATCTGCCCACCTCGGCCTCCCAAAATGCTAGGATTACAGGCATGAGTCACTGTGCCTGGGCTATACCATATTTTTACTGTATCTTTTCTACAGTTAGATATACAAATACCATTCTATTAAAACTGCACAAAGTCTTCAGTACAACAACATGCTGTATAGGTCTGTAGCCTAGGAGCAATAAGATGTATCATCTAAGTTTGTGAAAGTATGCTGTGTGAGGTTCACACAATAATGAAATTGTCTAATGGTTCATTTCTCAAACGTATTCCCATTCAGAGACTAGTTGAAAATGAGGAGAGACATCAGCCAGTCTCAATAACAATGTTGTCTTGAATGCCAAAGGAGTCTGCATTAGTCCATTTTCACACTGCTATAAAGATACTCCCTGAGAATGGGTAATTTATAAACAAAGGAGGCTTAATTGACTCACAATTCCACATGACTGGGGAGGCCTCAGGAAACTTACAATCATGGTGGAAGGGGAAGCAGGCACCTTCACAAGGCAGAGGGAGAGAGAGACAGAGAGCAAGAGCAGGGAAAACTGCCTTATAAAACCATCAGATCAGCTGAGCACAGAGGCTCACACCTGTAATCCCAGCACTTTAGGAGGCCGAGGTGGGCGGATCATTTATGGTCAGACATTCGAGAGCAGCCTGCCCAACATGGCAAAGCCCCATCTCTACAAAAAAATACAAAAACCTGGGCATGGTGGTGCATGCCTGTAGTCCCAGCTACTCCAGAGGCTGAGGCAGGAGAATTGCTTGAACCAAGGAGGCAGAGGTTACAGTAAGCTGATATCCCGCTTACTGACAGAGCAAGAATCCGTCTCAAAAAAAAAAAAAAAAAAGCCAGCAGATCTCATTGTGAACTCACTCACTATCATGAGAACAGAATGGGAGAACCGCTGTATGATGTAGTTAGTTACCTCCACCTGGTCTCTCCCTTGACAAATGGGGATAACGGGTACTACAATTCAAGATGAGATTTGGTTGGGGATACAGAGCAAGCCATATCATTCTGCCCCGGCCCCTCTCAAATCTCATGTCTTTTCACATTTCAAAACCAATCATGCCTTCCCTCTCAATAGCCTCCCCATGCCTTAACTCATTTCAGCATTAACTCAAAAGTCCACAGTCCTATCTGAGATAAGGCAAGTGCAAGTCCTTTCCACCTATGAGCCTGTACAATCAAAAGCAAGTTAGTTACTTTCTAAATACAATGGTGGTACAGGCATCGGATAAATGCTCCCATTCCAAATGAGAGAAATTGACCAAAACAAAGGGGCTACAGGTCCCATGCAAGTCCAAAATCCAGTGGGGCAGTCATTAAATATTAAACCTCCAAAATAATCTCCTTTGACTTAATGTCTCACATCACGGGCATGCTGATGCAAGGGGTGGGCTCTCATGGCCTTAGGCAGCTCCTTCATGGGCTGGCACTGAGTGTCCTTGGCTTTTCCAGGCACAGGGTGCAAGCTGTCAGCGGAGCTACCATTCTGGGTTCTGGAGGATGGTAGCCCTCATCTCACAGCTCCATTAGGCAGTGCCCCAGTGGGTACTCTTTGTGGGGGCTCCAATCCCACATTTCCCTAATGCAACACCCTAGCAGAGGTTCTCCATGAGGGCTCTGCCCCTGCAGCATACTTCTGCATGGACATCCAGGTATTTCCATACATCCTGTGAAATCTAGGTGGAAGTTCCCAAACCTCAACTCTTGAATTCTGTGCACTGCAGACCCAACACCACGTGGAAGCTGCCAAGGCTTGGGGCTTGCACCCTTGGAAGCAACAGCCCAAGCTATACCTTGGTCCTTTTTAGCCACGTCTGGAGCTGGAAAGTCTGGGATGCAGGGCACCAAGTTCCGAGGCCGCACATGCAGCGGAAACCTGGCCTTGCACAGGAAGCCATTTTTTTTTCCTCTTAGGCCCCCAGGCCTGTGATGGGAGGGGCTGCCACCAAGATCTCTGATATGCCCTGGAGACATTTTCCCCATTGTCTTGGCAATTAACATTTGGCTCCTCATTACTTATGCAAATTTCTACAGCTGGCTAGAATTTCTTCCCAGAAAATGGTTTTCTTTTCTATCTTAGTCACGTTGCAGGTTTTCCAAACCTTGTGCTCTGCTTCCCTTTTAAACATAAGTTCCAATTTCAGATTATCTCTCTCAAGTTCAAAGTTCCACAGATTTCTAAGGCAGGGGCAAAATGCTGCCAGTCTCTTTGCTAAAGCATAGTAAGACTGACCTTTGCTCCAGTTCCCAATAAGTTTCTCATCTCCATCTGAGACAACCTCAGCCTGGACTTCATTGTCCGTATCACTATCAGCATTTTGGTTAAAACCATTCAACAAGTCTCTAGGAAGTTCTAAACATTTCCACATCTTTCTGTCTTCTTCTGAGCCCTCCAAACTATTTCACCCTCTGCCCATTACCCAGTTCCAAAGTCACTTGCGTATTTTCTATATCTTTATAGTAGTACCCCACACTTCTGGTACCAATTAACTGTATGAGTCCATTTTCACACTGCTATAAAGATATCATACTACCCAAGAATAGATAATTTATAAACAAGGGAGGTTTAATTGACTCACAGTACCACATGGCTGGGTAAGTCTCAGTAAACTTACAGTCATGGCAGAAGGGGAAGCACACACCTTCACAAGGCAGCAGGAGAAAGAGCAAGCAAGAGCAGGGAAAACTGCCTTATAAAGTCATCAGATCTCTTGAGAACTCACTCATTAGCACGAGAACAGCATGGGGGAAACCACCCCCATGATTCAATCACCTCTCTCCTCAACACGTGGAGATTACAGTTTGAGATGAGATTTGAGTGGGGAGACAGAGCCAAACCATATCAGAGTCAGTCCTCATTCTGCGTTAACCCCTGAAAACTCAGTGCTGTTAATTGTTGAAGTTGCCCTGTTTGAAACCTTCCCTTCAGCTACTATGTTTAGTAAATTGAACTAAATGAATTATCTTGCTTTCTGTTGAGTGACTCCTTTATGCTAATGATTTGTGGTGCCATATCTCTAGGCCCAACCTAAGTTTTGAGCTGCTCGACATTTACACCTGGATGTCCTGCCAGCACTTCGATTTGAATAAGTGTAGTTTGAACAAGTATGGTTCCCCTGCCATATGTTACAGATTTTTTGTAGTGATTTCATTGAGATATAATTTACATATCATACAATTTACCAAATTCAAGTGTATAATTCTATGGCTTTTAGTGTTTTCAGGGTTGTACAACCATCACCATAATGAATTTAAAAACATTTTCATCACCCCAAAAGGAAACCTCATACCATTTGCCCTATTATAGCCTAATCCCTCCACCATCCACCCACTCCCCCAGTGCTAAGCAACTATAAATCTACTTTTTGTCTCTAGATTTGTCTCCATTCTGGACATGTCATACAAATGGAATCAATATGTGGTCTTTTGTGATTGGTTTCTTTCACTTAGCATAGCATTTTCAAAGTTCATCTGTGTTGTAACATAGTATGTTAGTGTTTCCACCCTTTTTACGGCTAAATAAGATATACCACATTTTGTTCATTCATCAATTGGTGGACATTTGGGTAGTTTTTGCCATTTAGTTATAATGAGTAATGCTATTATGAAGATTTGTGTATACATTTTTATGTGTACTTGTGTTTCTATTTCTCAAGTATGTCCCTAGAAGTGGAATTGCTGCATCAAATAGTAAATATGTTCAATTTTTTGAGTAACTGCCTGACTGTTTTCCAAAGTTGCCACACCATTTTGCATTCCTATCAGCAGTGTGTATGGATTCTAATTTTTCTGCATCCTCACCATCACTTGTTATTATCTGACTTTTTATTATAACTTTCCTAATGGGTATAAAGTGGTATCTCACTGTGGTTTTGTCTTACCCTGTTTCTCTTAAAGCTACCATGAGCCACCCAGTTTCCCAGAAACACTTGAATATCTCCAATCCATTTTACCATCTACTATTTCCACTAGACGTCCAAGTGCTTGTCCTCTATCACTTGAATTATTATAACAACCTTAGCTATATAACTGACCTTCTTTTTTCCACCCTCTTCCCATTGCCCAGCCAAAAAAATCGCATTAAACACCACTTGTAATATAATGTACAGCTTAAAAGCCTGAGAAGTATGGAAAGGAAAAACTTTCTGGGAAGCTTACAGTGGAAAAACCTAGCAAACATCTTAAATGAAGTGATCGAGGTTAACATCAGCAATGATGTGTCTTTTATCACATTATCACATTTAAAATAATGTGATAAAAATACCTGTGTGGTATTTTTTCTAAAACCTTTACCTCCAGGCTAATCATGAGAAAATGTCTGACAAACCCAAATTGAGGAATATTCAACAAACATTCTGATCAGCACCCGTCCAAAACTGTGAAGTTCATGAAAAACAAGGAAAGACTGAGAAGAGGAACTCAGAGTGAGGAGATTATGGAGAACATGACAACTAAACGTTTTGTGGGATTCTGTATTGACTCCTGGAAAAGAAAAAGCATATTAATGGAAAAACCAGTGAAATCTGAATGAGGACTGGCTTTCAGGTAATAATAATTTACCAATGTTGGTTTCTTAGTTTTGACAAATGTACCATGATAATGTAAGATAATATTAAGGGAGACAAAATGGTTGAGGGCTTATATGAGAACTCTCTGTACTATCTTTGTAACTTTTCTGCAAATCTAAAAATACTCCAAAAGAAAAAAAAAAGTATTTTATTTAAAAATCAACAACTTCCAGAGGCTCCCCACCAACTAGAGCAGGTCCGTATTACCAACAAGTTGAAGTCCTTCACTGACTTATTATAACTGCCCTAATGGCTATGAAGTAGCATTCTCACTGTGGTTTTGATTAGCCCTATTTCTTTTAAAGCTACCATAAGCCACCCAGTTGCCCAGAAACACTTGACTATCTCCAGTCCTTTTCACTATCTTCCATATCTAACCTCAGTGTCAAATCTTATTTCCCCTTGAAGCTACTCTCCAGCACCCAATCTGCTGTTCCCACACTGTACCCTTTAAGAAATGGGTACCATTGGGTCTGCTGTTTGCTCTGATTGGAATGTCTGTTGCTGCACTCAAAGGAAAGCATTTTCTAAGATTTTCATAACTTAGCCTGAGTTAGTTACTTTGTACTGTATTCCCACCTTATTTTCTTTTAAGACAGGAGCCTCACTCTGTTGACCAGGCTGGAGTGCAGTGACACGATCTCAGCTCACTGCAGCCTTGACCTCCTGGGGTCAGGCGATCCTCTCACTTCAGCCCCTGCAAGTATCTGGGACCACAGGTGTGCTCCACCATGCCCGGCTAATATTTTGTATTTTTGGTAGAGACAGGGTTTTGTGATTTTGCCCAGGCTGGTCTTGAACTCCTGAACTCAAGCAATCTGCCCGCCTTGCCTTACCAAAGTGCTGGGATTACAGGCATGAGCCACCGTGCCCTGCCTCTTCGCATTATATTCCTTTCTTCATTATATTTATTCATTCATATATCTCATCACATTTAATTTGATAATCCCTTTTCGGATTAAAATACATATTCTTTGAAAAATTTCAACACTAAAAGAAGAAAAATCAGAAAATAAAATCCACATTGTCTTTCCAGAGACACTGCTATCAGCGATGAACCACAATATGGTTGTCTTTAGTTGTAATTTTATAGATGTTCTTCAAATGGTGACTTTTATTTTCATCTAGAAGTGACAAAATTAAACACAACTCTGAAAGCATCTCTTCATAAGGTGAGTTAAATACTCTGAGTGATCAACTAGTATTATTACTAAATTTATAGAATTTTGAGGTTGTCTTTTGTTTTTTCTAAAGTGAAGTTGTCTTTTAAAAGTATTAATTTAATATGCATGTTTTTGTATATAGATTTCCAGGACTTTCTCTATATAGACAAACTATCTGTTTATAGGACCTCAATATACTATTCTGCAACATGCATTTTTTCTTAATATGTCTTAGCAATTGACATATAGAGTCATCTCATTGTCTTTAATGGTTCCAAAATAGCCCATTGTACCAATGTTCTCTAATTTATTTAATCCTTTAATTAGCCTTCCCCACTAAGAAGAGGTCCTTATAAGTGGGGAACCTGAAGTTAAGCCTGCCTTATTGGTATTTGCCAATGTCTAACCTAGTGCATGAATAAATTAGCCTATCCAGCCTAGTTTAGGAAGTCACAAAACTGAAAGGAGAGGTAATGAAGGCCTGCACCCATTGTCAGAACTGTGACAATGATAGGAGGCAGGGAGTTCAAGAAATATTATGTTGGATTTCATAGGATTCAGTGATGATGCTAAGCGTTAAAGAGAGTAACAACCAAGAAAGAGATCAGTGGGTTAGAAGGCAATACATTTGCTTTGGTACAAATTAAAGTATTTGATAGGTCCTTTAGTAAAGATGTCCAGAAGGTATTTGGAAATGTAGGACCAGACAGATTCGAGACAAAATTTGCTTAAAATATTTAAAGTAGAAAAAGTTAGAAAAGTAGAAAAGGTAAGAGGTAAATCATGCCTTATCTGCAATCTCAAAATCAAAAATGGTTTGAAAAGCATTTTCTAAGACAAAACTCCTGGTAAAAATTGTAGTGAGGGCCAGGCGCGATGGCTCAAGCCTGTAATCCCAGCACTTTGGGAGGCTGAGACGGGCGGATCACGAGGTCAGGAGATCAAGACCATCCTGGCTAACACGATGAAACCCCGTCTCTACTAAAAAATACAAAAAAACTAGCCGGGCGAGGTGGCCGCGCCTGTAGTCCCAGCTACTCTGGAGGCTGAGGCAGGAGAATGGGGTAAACCCGGGAGGCGGAGCTTGCAGTGAGCTGAGATCCGACCACTGCGCTCCAGCCTCGGCGACAGAGCGAGACTCCGTCTCAAAAAAAAAAAAAAAAAAATTGTAATGAGGCCGAGGCGGGCGGATTACCTAAGGTCAGGAGTTCGAGACCAGCCTGGCCAGTATAGTGAAACCCCATCTCTACCAAAAATACAAAAATTAGCCGGGCATGGCGGTGGATGCCTGTAGTCCCAGTTACTCAGGAGGCTGAGGCAGGATAATTGCTTGAACCCGGGAGATGGAGGTTGCAGTGAGCCGAGATTGTGCCACTGTACTCCAGCCTGGGTGACAGAGTGAGATCCTGTCTCAAAAAAAAAAAGGAAAAAAATGCAGTGAGGGTTATACAGTCTACATATACTACTATAGTAGTCATAGCCCCTATCTCGCTTTGTGTAAACATTCATATATTTCATTGCAGAAATATTAATAGATTTGATTAAAGAGTGCTGCCCCTCTCTGTGTAAAGTGTTACAAAATATATAGTTGTTACAACCTATGACTTTGCTAAAATCCCAAAATTCAGAATTTTGAAGCATATGTGGCTTCAAAAGTTTCAAGTAAGGGATTGTGTTCCTAAATTAAGGCACAGAGTGCAGAATTGAGAACATCATAAAATAAATGACAGAACCTTGGTGGACCTGCACCATTTATGGGGCAGAAGTGAGAGTGAATTGGATGAGGAACAGGATCGTTGAGTTGGGAGAGGAATCCCAACAGTGCCTGACAACTATTAAGTATTCAATAAATATTTGTTGACTGAAAGAATATAGTGAAAGGCAAGGAAGAGAGAGTTTCAACCACGCCAGTAATGCCAGCACTTTGAAAGGCCGAGGCAGTTGGATCACGTGAGACCAGGAGTTCAAGATCAGCCTGGGCAACATGGAAAAACCCTGCCTTTACTAAAAATACAAAAATTAGCTGGGCATAGTGGTGCACAACTATAATCCCAGGTACTCGGGAGGCTGAGGCACGAGAATTGATTGAACTCGGGAGATGGAGGCTGCAGTGAGCCGAGATTGTGCCACTGCAGTCCAGCCTGGGCAAGAGAGCAAAACTCTGTCTAAAAAAAAAAAAAATCAAGAAGTAGTGAACAATGTGTTCTGAAAGCTCAAAAACAATTGAAAAATGAGGATTAAGAATAAAAAACTGCCACTAATTCATAATATACAGCACACATTTCTAAAAAGGAATAAACTATAAAAAGGGAAACATTGGAAAAAGGAAATGGTAACTACAAAAACACCCAACCTAATATAGAAAATATAATCAGGCATTGACTTTAGCCCCAAATCTTCCTGGGAAGCTAAGAAAGGAAAGGAACAATAGGTTATAGAGTTTTAATATCCTTAAATTCACTAGGACAATCAAACTTTTTACTAACATTGAATTTTTGAAGAAATATCAAGCACAATCTAATGTAGGGAATGAATGATGAACTACAATATGGTTGCCTTTGGTTGTAATTTTACAGATGTTCTTCCAGTGTTCACTTTTATTTTCATCTGAAAGTGACAAAATGGAACACAACTCTGAAAGCCCCTCTTCATAAGATGAGTTACTTGCTCTGAGTGATCAACTAGTATTATTACTAAATTTATAGAATTTTGAGGTTGTCTTTTGTTTTTCTAGAGTGAGGTTGTCTTTTTAAGGTATTAATTTAATATGCATTATATTATTTAACAAGCACTTGGAGTAAAACTCCTGGGCTAACTACTGGAGATACAAATAAACAAGGTCTAAAACTGCCCTATGAAATCTCAGTCAACAGCTGTCTAGTATAATCTCTAGCAATGTCTCCACTCTTACTAGCTATTTAGTATTTAACTAGTCTAAGGTGTCAAAGAAATCCACCAGCATTAACAACAAGCAAATTCTGTAGGTTCTATTTAGTGAAACTCCAATTTGGTTTCTTATTTAATTTGCTTAGAATTTGATTCTGATAGGTTGCTAAAAAAATTAATAATTCTGGAACCACAGGTTATCTTTCCTAAGAAGATGATGTTAAATCGAGAATACCAATAAAGCATGTGTTTTAAGTTACTTTCTAATAGTGATGTTGGTTTGAGGTAAGCCACTTATGTTTTTTATGACCCCATTTGACCTACAGCATGACGTTTTGAGATGGCTAATTAAGGCCAGAAGTGCAGGCCATAAGCAATTTATAGTGTAATACATTCATATTGATTGCAAGGATAAAACTGTAGTTTGCATACTATTGTTTCTTTACATATTACAGAATGTAAGTTTTAGACAAATGTGGCTTTTGCATATTAAAAAATGCAGTTTCAACATGATTGTTTCTTTGGTGGGCAGATAAAGAACAACAGTGAGGTATTCAAGATGCAAAATTCAGAAAACTTCCAGTTATCAAGAAATAGTGAGGGCTGTAAGTTGGAAGAAAGGAAAATATATGAGCAGAGTGACAGTTTTGGGCAATGCCATAAATGACACTATGACTTAATTAACCCCCTTTTCTAAGCAACTATTCATTTTTCACAGGGGTTTGAAATATTACCCAGGAAAACAAGCCAATGATTTTGGCTGTGAGAATCTCGTACCATAAAATGTTAAGGTAATATAGTTTATTTAATAATGGGCTTAAATGAATGCTTTTGTTAAAAGATCTTAGTATCTTTTCACCTGAATCTTGAAAGATAATTAGCAGGGAGAAATCTTCTGTTGAATAATTACTAATTAAAAACTAGATAATTTAGCATTATTTTTACCTTAGCTACTCAATTAGGAAATATTTATTATTTAGATGGTAACATTTATTTTCATTAATTTAATTCTGCTTAACACATGATCATTTAAAGTTAAATTGTGTCAAGTAAATTTATCATAACCTTATAGAAAATCAGAAACAGTGCCACATTTCACTCAAATGTTTTAATATTTTATTTAGCATTTGAGAGCTTTAAATATTATGAAAATATTGGAACCGATGAGAGAATACACTTTTCTTTTTAAGAGATGCATCTATTCTTTTAAGTGATCAGGGTCCCATTAAGTCAATTATTTTTTCCATATGGCTCAGAAATGTATGTCTTTGTTGGTCATGTATTTGATTGACCTTTTATGAAAGGCAGACAGTTGACCAGGGGTTGCCTCATTTTAGAATCTCCTCAGAAATGACTAAATGTTTTCCAGATGAGCATACTGTGGACCAAGTGGGGAGCTAGGAATTAGAAATCATTGCTTCTAAACCAGGGGAATTTGTGGACTATTTCTGTTGGGACTCAGTGACCTAAAGAAATTGACCTACTGAGCAATTTCTTTCCCTCTCCACCGTGTGAGTAAGTCACGAAAACAACTCAAGGTAAGATATATATATTTATGGCGGCGCACGGTGGCTGAAGCCTGTAATCCCAGCACTTTGGGAGGCCACAGTAGGTGGATCACCTGAGGTCAGGAGTTTGAGACCAGCCTGGCTAACATGGTGAAACCTCGTCTCTACCAAAAAATACAA
>NW_012111364.1:9183366-9191419 GCF_000951035.1 Colobus angolensis palliatus
ATCTCAACTCACTGCAACCTCCACCTCCTGGGTTCAAGTGATTCTCCTGCCTCAGCCTCCCGAGTAGCTGGGACTACAGGCATGTGCCACCACACTTGGCTAATATTTTGATTTTGTATTTTTAGTAGAGATGGGGTTTCACCATATTGGCCAGGCTGGTCTCAAACTCCTGACGTTGTAATCCACCTGCCTTGGCCTCCCAAAGTGCTGGGACTACAGGTGTGAGCCACCATGCCTTGCCCAACATACAAATTTAAGAATACATTTTAAGCAGTACAGGGAAAATAAATGATTAGTATATACAAACGCTAAAACTCTACCTAATTTATTTTTCAAAAAAAATAATGCTCCATTGTCTGTTATTCAAAGTTGAATGGTTGGTACTTTTTAAAAGGAAAAAGGTCCCTGCAAAAGGGCCAAAATGCATTTGTAAAGTTCACCTAAAATAATTGGAAAATACACCAGTTATGTACACATTTATGTTTTCTTAATCGAAAGAATAGAAAGAAGTATAAGGCACCAAATGCTTCTAGGTATGACTCCCTAAACAATCTGGAACACAACATTTAGCTTCTGTAATTTTAAAACACAGGAACTAGAGATAAGTTGTTTGATAGATGGTCTTATTGGAAATTAGATTAGGGGATTGCGGGGATTTGGAGAAAGAAACTAATGCATAATGACACCCATTTGCAACAAAAGAACACTTCAAGGGATTTATCTAAAATACATTTCAGAAATGGATGATTTGGGTTGATGCATTTGAACGTTTAAAAATTTTATGAGTTAAAATAATTAAGTCAGTGACATTTAGAAACACTGCTGCTGCCTTCTGTGTTCTCAACAGATTCTAAATTCAGCTATATATCTCTTGTGATTACAAGATATGATTACAAATAGCAATAATTGTTGCAAAACAAATTACAGAGTGACACAGGAAAACATTCCCCCTCCAACAGAGAGGGGGAGTGGATTACCTCATGCATGTAGCCTGCAGGTTATATAATAAAGATTGCAGACTTTAAAATGAAAAAGAAATGTATGCCAAAATAGAAAAATGATTTCATGAAAAACAAAGACAGATTCTTTTGTTTAGGGGAAAACACCTAAAGAATTGATGAGAAAATTCAGGCACAAATATTTAAGTGTTTATGGCTCTGGAAACTGTTGCTAAAAAGCTTATTTATTCATTTCCATAACTATTCATAGGACACAGTCATGCAAATAACAGCTTTATTCATATAGGACTTGAAAATATTACAATTATATTGCACAACAAATGTACATTTGTACATATACACAATATATTACATTTTTACATTGTATACATATAATTGTATTATAACAATGTTACATTTATATACATTACAACTTAGAAATGAGTAATTTCTACTTAGATTCAGTACCCAGACAAAAGTATTATTGTTAATTTTAACCCACACATTTTAGTAAGAAGTGGACAGAGCATTAGCATGACACATTTGAATTACTTCAGGATACATTTTTATATAAGTAACCTCCAGGAAGTTGCCACACACATAGCAATTATTGCAATAGAGATTCCAAGAAGTAGGCCAAGGGACCATTTTATTTTTGTCTGTGGCAGTTCATTCCTTTAACTCAGTTTTTCTCCATCTTTTTAAACCCTTCACTGACAAATATTAAAGTCTGATGATTGAAGCCTCCCAGCTCAGCATTCTGTAACACCCTTCTTGCAGAACCTAGAAACCTAATAAAAAATTACTGATAATAAGAAGACTGAATGTACCTTATTATAATTTCTTGGTTGTCTACCTGTTCAGTATACTACAAACTCCATGAGGATAGGGTGGGGAAACTGGAAGATAATGGATGGGAATGAAAAAAAAAAACTTTTCACTTTGTTTTCTTTATACTTCTTGACTTTTGAGACGTGTTGTGATGGTTAATTTTATGTGTCAACCTGGCTGGGCTAATGGATGCCCAGATAGTTTAAGACATTATTTCTGGGTGTGTTTGTGAGGGTGTTTCCAGAATAGATTCACATTTGAGTCAGTAGACTGAGTAAAGATGATCCAGCCTCACCTATGTGAGTGGACATCATCCAGTCTATTGAGTGCCAAGAAAAAACGGAAAGGTGGACGAAGAATGAATTTTTCTATTCTTGAGTCTGAACATCCATCTTCTCCTGTTTTTGGCCATCAAAGCTCTTGGTTCTTGGGCCTTTGGACTCCAGGACTTGCACCCCCCAGCACACACACACACAGACACACACACACACACACATGTTCTCATACCTTCAGCTGATAGATACTTCATTGGCTCCCCTGGTTCTCAGGACTTCGGAATTGGACTGAATTGCACCACTGGCTGTCCTGGTTCTTCAGCTTGCAGATGGCTCTTCCTGGGACTTCTCAGCCTCCATAATCATGAAGTCAGTTCCTGTGATAAATCCCCATGTGTGCATGTGTGTGTGTGTGTGTGTGTGTGTGTGTGTGTGTGTGTATACTACTGGTTTTGCTTCTCTGGAGAACCTAATACACTTGTGAATAAATTTCCTGTTTGAAAATTAAACTAAAAAGTCTTCATGATAAAGATTTGTTCCTGAATAGTTAGCCCTCAGGTAAACCAGGTTCATTTTTCAATAGGATTCATTGTAACTGAATTGGCCAAGTCCAGTCACTTTGGTCTGTTAGTATGTGAAGGTATCCTGAAAACAGGGAAGCAGACATTTTGTGATTCTTGAAATTATGATTATTTCTATAGTAGAAACGACTGAGAAACAAGATGAATACCAAGGACACACAGATACTGACAAGAAGATTATAAAACATAATATGCTAAGCAATGTTATGACAAAAATTCTCTCTAAAACAAGACCATCGGGGTCCTTTGGCAATACTATTAGTCCTCCTCACCCTAATTGCTGTCAAGGTGTGGAGAATCTGGTTAAAAGAGAAATGATTATCATAAAAGAAACAAGGCACTGGGTGCAGTGGCATGCACCTGTACTTCCAGCTGCTAAGGAGGCTGAGACAGGAGCCCAGGAGTTCAAAGCTGTAGTGCACTAGGATCACACCTGTGAATAGCCACTGCACTCCAGCCTGGGCAATATAGCAAGACTTTGTCAAGGAAGGAAGGAAGAAAGGAAAGGAGGAAGGGAGGAAGGGAGGAGAGGGAGGAGACGGAGGAAAGAAACAGTGACAGTGAAAACATTGACCAAAGCTAACTTTCAAATTATAGCAGACAAGGTGTATAAAGAGGAAATTACATATAATTCAGGGCTTTTCCATATAGCTATTTTTTTCTTCAAAGTAAACACCATTAAAATTGAGCATGGAAATGAATAAACAGTGCATTGTAAATAAATACGGTGAATAGTCATATAAAATCTATGCCTAACCTCATTCAGAATTGACTATATGTAAATTAAAATATTTTCAAGATTTTCATCTACTACGTGGCTATAAGTAGAAATTTTATAATGCTAAGTGTTGAAGGTGTTGGGAAAACAGGCATTTTCCTATACTGTGTAGTTTATAGGGAGATAATTAGTTCAACTTTTGGAGGGCTATTGGTCAATATCTATCAAAATGTAAAATACACATAACTTTTGGCTCACAATTCCACCTAATTTATCTAAGAGATAAACTCACTCACAAGTACCCACAGATTTATACTCAAAGATGCTCACTGCAGTATCATTTGTAAAAACGAATGGAAATACCCTACATTTCTATCAATGGGAGATATAGACATCTAATCACACACCATTCAGTTTTTTAAAATTAGGTGTATACAGGCTAATAAGGAAAACTCTTCAAAATACATATTTCAGATAGGAAAAAAGCCATTAGAGGAGAGTTTATGCAGTATGATCTTATCCAGGCAAAGAGAGAGAGGCAAAAATGAACACAGAGAAACACAGCCAGATGTGGTTTATGTATAGAACATTTCCTTATGTGTGTACAGACTTTAAAGCAGCTTTCCCTAGAAAGTGAGAGTTGGAGTTTAGGGAGGTGACACATAGAGCAGGAAGATAATGGGGCAAACTGCTAAGAAGAAATTTACTTCCACTTTATACTTTTTGTAATTTTTTTTTCTTGTGATAAGCCTGTGTTTTTTTCCCAATTTTTTATTGTGGCAAAATACATATAAAATTTACCACCTTAACCATTTTTAAGCATACAGTTCAATGATATTAAATACGTTCATAATTATGTGCAACTATCACCACCATCCATCTCCAAAACTCATTTCATTGCGTAAAACTGAAACTCTGTATCCATTAAACAGTAACTCCCCATTCCCTCCCCTTTAGTCTCTGGCTACCACCTTTCTATTTTCTGTTTCTATGATTTTGACCAATCTAAGTACCTTATACAGGTGGAATCATAAAGAATTTGTCTTTTTTGGTTAGATTATTTTGTTTAGCATAATATCCTCAAAATTTATTCATGTTTCAGCATATCAGAATTTCCTTTTTTTTTTTTTTTTTTCTGGTCAGGGTCTTAATCTGCCACTCAGGCTGGATTGAAGTGGTGTGATCATAGCTCACTACAGCTTCCGCCTCTCAGGTTCAAGCAATCCTCCCACCTTAGCTTCCCGAGTAGCTAAGACTACAGGCATATGCCACCATGTCTGGCACATTTTTGTATTTTTTGTAGACATGGGATCTCACTATGTTGCCCAGGCTCTTCTTGAACTCCTGGCCTCAAGCAATCCTCCTATCTCAGCCACCCAAAGTGTGCTGGGATTTCAGGCGTGAGCCACCACATCCAGCTCCTTTCTTTATAAGGCTGAATAATATTGCCTTGAATATGTATACCACATTTTCCTTACTCATTCATCTGTCCAGGATACTTGAGTTGCTTTCACATTTCAACTATTGTGAATAATGCTGCTATAAATATTGGTACACAAATAACTCTTTGAGACCATTTCAAAAAATTGCTTTCAATTCTTTTAAGTATATACCCAGAAGTGGAATTGCTGGATCATATGGTAATTCTTTTTTCTTTCTTGTTTTTTTCATTTTTATTTTTTTGAGACAAAGTCTCACTCTGTCACCTAGGCTGGAGTGCATTGGCACAAGCATGGCTTGTTGAAGCCTTGATCTCCTGGGCTCAAGTGATCCTTCTGCTTCAGCCTAGACTACAGGTATGTTCCACCATGCCCAACTATTTTGGAAATTTCTTTTTGTAGAGTTGGGATCTCGCTGTGTTGCCCAGGCTGGTTGTGAACTCCTAGGCTCAAGCAATCCTCCCACCATAGCCTCCCCAAGTGCTGGGATTACAGGTGTGAGCCACCACACCTGGCTGGTAATTCTATTTTTAATTTTTTGAAGAAACGCCATACTGTTTCCCACAGTGACTTTAGCATGAGCCTGCAACATTTTTATAATAAAAAGTTAGCTTTAAAATTATTGGAAGTTCATAGAATATACATTATACTAACAAAAGAATTAATCTGGTCCAGTTCATTGTCTATGAAATATAAGAGTACTAGACTTCATTCAAGAGACTTGAGATCTAATTTCAGCTTTACCATCCGGTTCGAATACCTCTCCAATTGTTCAAATTGGTAGTTAAGCTGAAAATGGCGAACAGGTGAACACTGGCCAGTTGGTAGTTGGTGCCTAGAATACTATGCTGAAAAAAGATCTGAGGGAAAGTGGGAGATTGATGAGCCACTTGTGCCAAAGGTAAAGAAGAAGTGTGTGGTCATTTATTCACGACCAGGTCAAGCACAACTTGGCCTAACCTGTCCCATATCATGGTGACTGAAACGAGTTGCTGTATTTCTCATTGGAGAATTTTAACACATAGAGGAAGTTTGCAATTGGCTCACATGTAGAAATCTTGTTACTATGTGTTTTTTTTTATCACCCAGTGCTTCTTACTATAACCATTTTCTTCCCATTTTTCAAAATACAAGTACGACTCAGCTATCTACATTAATCAGTGTTAGGTAAAAATGTCCTCTACTTAACAGTCCTCAAAACAGCCTTTGTTAGCTTCTTCTTAAAAGCTCACAAAGACAGAAAGAAATGAAAAGTCACAATACCACCACCAACAGATGGTGGAAATAATATTAATCAAGTATAGGACAGAGCAGCTGGATTGAGGACCTATGATAGCTCCATTTCATTGTGTAATCAATTCGTCTCAGCTCTGAAGAAAATGCACATGCACTTTGATTGGGTGACCAATACAATATAGTAAAGGTAGTGTCTTAATTCAGAGGCAGATAAAACCAACTGTTTATATTAGAATTTGAAATTCAAAGAGGAGAAGAGAGAGGAAACAATGAGGAAATAGGAGAAAGCCATGCTGGAAGATGAATATAGATGAGGAGGGAGTTTAAGCTCAGTAATATTGAGAACTTGAAGAACTTGGTCCCAGGAGCAGAAAGAGATGCTAAAATACCGATTCCAAGTACCATTCGTTTTCCTTGGATGTATCATTCAACCAAAACTACAATCTGTGGCTTTTCTGTAGGACTATGAAGACCCACATGATCTGCCATCTGTTTTAGAAATGCAGCCCACGTCATCCCGACATCTAAATGATGTTGTTCTTATCACCTCAATCTCACATCTGCCTGCTGAAATATAAGAAAAGCTTTATTTTGCTGTATCTCAGTATCATTTGTAAATATCCTTCCTCTAACTTTCCGCTTTCTGGATAAATTACGACTTTTCAAAAATGCCTAACTCTATCCTTTTTTCTCTGAAGGAAATAATTTGGCAACTTCATTGGTCACCATTGAATGCAAATTGTAGCATTTCATAAATTTGCATTTCAAGGAACATGACCGTGATTAATAAAAAGAATGAGAAGTTTGGAAATCTTAGAGGGCTGTTCTTGAAACAAGAACAATCCTTCCATGCTTCCTTCCTCAGTCTAAGGTTTTGTGATGCTGTCTCATGAGCAAAAAAACAAAACCACCTTACCAGGTCTGACAGAGTGACTCAGAAGGGATTATTTTTTGTTATTTTTAATGCCATAACTTAATTCTTTTATTTAAATGCTAATTGATTATCCTAGTACAACCCTCTAGTGGCAAAATCAATTTCAGTAATGATGTTGATGGCTGCAATGTGATCAACTGAAGCCTCCACCACTTGGTACAAAAGGAATGGAAATGATAGGCAGCTCATTAATCATTTATTCCAGAGATGAATGTGTTCAGTTGCTGATAGGGTGCTGTAGGTGAATGCTGCCAAAATGAGAAATGTCAATTGTCAGGCCTCATGCATAATAACTGTGGAGCTATTTTTAAGCTTCTTTGAAGATTAAAGTTATGCCCTTTTTCCCTACAGTTCCATCACATATGCTTGGCAATTCTGTTCTCTGAAAATTCATTTTCACCATGCTCAGATGTCTCTGCTTGAGAAAATATGTACAGCTCAAAATCTAGCATATTTGAAAAGTTATCTAGAATCTGCAGAGGTCCACACACTGGAAGAGGACTCTAAATGAATAAACAAGAAGTAAAAGATGCAAACCTGGAGCATGCAATGAGTAACTGTTTTGGCCAGTTTTTCCCATGAGATATGTTTTATCAGGATGATACATGTTTTTAATTTTCCAGGTCCCCATAGGGAACATACATTTTCTGTATTCATGTAACACTTTCTGAAGACAGTATTCATGTAACACTTTCTGAGGACAGAAGTAACAACATTCAATAAAATATATTTAAAAACAACAAAATGTTTCTAAAAGAGTAGTTGTCCCCAGATGAACTTGAAAATCTGTCCCTAGCTTACTTATCTCTAAATTGTGTCTGGTTCTTCCCGTAGAAAAAAAAGAAAAAATGTACACTGTCTGGAGTATTCTCTTTTGAAACCCAACAGTATCTTAACGTTAATTGAAAGAGTTACACTCAATTTTCCAAAAAGCATTTCATGTATTTCAGAAAGCTGTCTATGTTTAAAGTTGCTAATCTATCCTAAGAGTGATGTGACCATACATTCCATTTTTGAAGAATGGAAGAAAAAGATCAGAAGATTTAAAATGATAAAACATATTACTTTATTTATTATTATTATTATTATTTGAGACGAAGT
>NW_012111364.1:9191574-9210505 GCF_000951035.1 Colobus angolensis palliatus
GATCTCCTGACCTCGTGATCCGCCCGTCTCGGCCTCCCAAAGTGCTGGGATTACAGGCTTGAGCCACTGTGCCCGGCCTTTAACATATTACTTTTTAAAGAAGTATTACTTTATCAAGAGATACTTCTCCCACATTTGTCACATTGCTGAATATGTTTGCTCCATAGAACATTTATGTACCATAAAGATACACATCCATAGTTGTTCAAATATTAAGTATACCTACTTAATGCATAATGAAAGTTTGCAAATTGACAAGGAAAATTTTTTTTTGACCTAACACCCCAGGAACTTTGTAACATTCAAATTGTTACTATTCAAATTTTTACATTCAAATTTTAGCACTATGGTGCTAAAAAGGATACTTAGCTTTACATTTTACGGTAGCAACTTCTTATTTAACTATCATCAGCAAAATATATGGCTGCAATGTGATATAAATCTGGATAAGCATGAGTTTGGACATCTATTATTTCAAACTCCAGTCTTTCTTATGTGTAAGTGGAGCTAAAATTCTTTAAATAAAAAAGATGTAAGATAAACAGTTTGCATGAATTCTTACATATATGTTTCAAGTTGTGAGACATTAATCCCTCCAAATGCTCCTCCAGACTTCCCTGTCTTTGTGACTTTATATTTTAAGAGACTGATTTGATTCCTGCATCTAAATTTCCAGTTAAGAAATTACGTTAAGGCAATATGCTTTTCATAAATTGAATGATGAAAGTCTCTACTGAATTATTATTGCTGCTGTTTCTAACATTACATAAATTATCCTTTAATCCTAAAGTTGCCTTTTTAGCAAAGCATTTTAAAACATTGTGCCATTAATAGTAGATGAGTAAGAACATTATATTTTTGAAAAATGTTATGGAAATCTCTATTTCCTCAAATTATTTTTAATCAGAAAATAATTTTTAAAGTCCAAAATGAGAAAATTAAATAAATAGACATTTCCTGGCTTGCAGAAAGAGATGCTAAAATGATACTCATTTTATGCAAATGCTATAGCAGTTGTTATTAAGCTTAATAGATTTGAGTCTGCTGACAACTATGCTTATATCTACCTCTTCCATTAGACATACAACTCCTCCAAGGCAACTATAGTGCCATCAATCCTTTGACATCAGAACCTTTAACACAGGGTCCAGCACACCTAGGTACGTGTATGTATTTTGTTGAAGCAAAGACACACAGGCATGTTCGGAATTCATCACTTAAACCTAAATAACCTGCTATGATTGGAAATGAATTGAGCAAAGTGCACTCCAGATTAGACTGAACAATAATCATATACATTCAGTACATAGAGGAGGACAGCTTTCCCACCACAGATCGAGAGCCAAAACAGAGGAGTCAGGAAATCTCAAGAGGAAGATATAGGAGAAAAAATATTGAAATAAAGTTATTAATCATGTACCCACTAAGCTCAGGGAAATCAGAATTATTTTACATATTCATTTCCCAATATGCTAAATAGAGAACATAATGCACTACTTCCAAATGTAATGAAGAATTGAGAGGACTATATCTTGTTATTCCTGTATATTACTAGTATAGAATAAGAAATCTAGAAAATGCTTTCTGAACAAATAGATCTCAATCCAAATTTTCATAATACTTTGTAGCCTGTTTTTTCACCTCATAAAATAAATCCGAACACACGATTGTTTCACTATGTTTAATAATAAGATACAAGGTCATGGATAACTTTTCTAAAAGCCAGTATATATATACACACATATATATGTGTATACATATATGTGTATATGTAATACATATAGGGGTATAAATACGTATATATATGTATATACATACCTATATGTATATGTGTATATATATGGTGTGTGTGTGTGCAAGAGACAGGAGAGATGCACATACATTTATATATTCACATATATACGTATGTGTGTGTAGATATACGTGTGTGTATATATATGGTGTGTGTGTGTGCAAGAGACAGAGGAGAGAGAGATGCACATACATTTATATATTCATTATTATTGGGAAAAATCAAAGATACAGATATGAAGAAAATGTTACTCAAAATTCTACTCGTTAAAGATGGCCACTGTTAAAAGTTTCTGTATTAACCATATCCCATACAAATATATTTATATGCTAGATATACTATCCTATAACTTCCCTTTCCTTTCACTTACCATTAAGAAACCTTTGTCAATGAAAATATCTATACCAATTGAATCATTTCTTAGTAACCCACTATATGCATATACAATAATTTATTCTTTTCTATTATTGGACATTTAGGTTTCCAAGTTTTTATTATAAACAATACTGTGTAGAATCATACCACAAAAATATACATCTTTGTGCACTTATGCAATCAGTTCCTCAGAAAATATTCCCAGCATACTATGTCAAAGGGTATGAACCTTTTTATGACTTCTGACAGTTTACCTGTCCTCCAGACTTAAACTCTCATAAGCTGTTATCTCAGAATGTTTCCTTCCCATATCCATGAATGCCTATTATTTTAAATCTGTGCAGACAAGCGAAAAGTAATCTACTTTTTAATCAGCATGTTACTGATTTAGCATTTATTTAAATTTGTCAGCTGTTCTATTTTGCTTGCACAAGTCCTTGATTGATATTATCTACTGATTGTTTTTTCCTCGGCTTTGAAAATGTCCTTTATGAATTAAGGCGATTTGTCATAAATGTTGTAGTTTATCAATTTGTTTGCTTTATAACTATTTATGATTTTTGCCATACCAAATTTTGATGACTTGGAAAAGAAGCAAAGGTGTGCCTCCTTTCGGTTTCTTCTTTTTCATTGCCATGTGCAGAACCAGTGACAACAGCATCCACATCTTACTGTTGTCTATAGTGAGAAGGATTCTAGTATTTCTCTAATAGGCATCATGTGTGAGACAGTGAAATAGGAGCGGAGAAAATGGAGAGAAAACATTTCCTTTGAATAACAACTAACCTAAAAAACAAATTAGAGATCAATTTTTGTATTTTATCAAGTGCTTTGTACATCCAAAGAGCTATTGACATGGTTCTTCTTTTGATGTATTAATACTAAATATGATTAAAATATTACCCAGTACTTAATTCTTGGAATAAACCCTTCTTTGTCATAGTGAATCATTCTCTTATATACAGAACCTACAAAGTAGTACACAGAAGCAGAAAACAGAAATTAAAAGGGCAGCTTAGGAAGTCAAGACTACTGGAATCTAAGTCTTGGCTGTATTTGCTACTCGTGTAACCTAGGACAAGTGAACTGATGTCTCTATGCCTGAATTGCCTCATTTACAGAATGGGGACAATAATGATATAACTACCCCATAGATTTATTCCAAAAACAGGATAATGTGCTTGGCACCTAGCACATAAAAGGCATTAACAGTAATTTATATACTGCTGCATTTGATTTACTTGTGATTTTATCATGTTAAATTTGTGTTAATTTGCTATCTGGGTTGTTAGCTTTTAAAAACTTTGGGAGGCTTTCCTTCTGTCTCTGTACTCTGGGAAAAGTAGTATTTTACAAAAATTAATGTATTTGTAAAGTGTTACTTGTTATAATCAGCAAAGAAACCTGTAACATTTGCAGGTAGGAGAGAAAACTTGCAGATGACGTAATGGAAGGGAGTAGTGGATAGGGGAGCTGCTATCTAGCAAGGCCTGTTTCTGTCATTGTGATGTGCATCACTAGACTTGATACAAGATATTGACCCAAATATGTGTCTCCCACCTCTCTGATGCCTATCTGCGCAGATGTCAGAAATTGTGCCCACTAGCTTTAATTATGGCTATTCCGGGAGAGCAAGTCTCACAGTATACTTTCGAAATTACCACTACCACCCCAACATTTTAACTTAAATGAACATCAAGTGTAGCAGAATGGCAGAAAAGGAAAAGGTACACAGAATAATCCTGGATACTTTCTCCAAGTATCCAGATTAGTGAGTTCAATTTAAACCTAGTTAAATTAAGAATTGAGAATAGATATAAAAACTTAAAGTTTTCAATAGTCAGTTGTTAAATTTGCCGTAATTTTTTCCTCTGGGTTCATTTTGATATCACATTTAACTCCTAGGAGGTCAGTTGAAGGATTTTTGCATGCAAAAAAAAAAACAGTAATACTCCAAATTTATCCAAATTATGGCATTTTTCTTTTGAGATAGGACTTAGCTACTTTTGTTTACCCTATATTTGGAGTATTACTATTATTGGGAATTTTCATTGTTTTTAAAAAAATCTATTTCAGCCAACTCACACCAAGGAAATTTTCATTCTTGAGACAAATGTAGATTCTTTGTTAAAATTATACTGTATTCACTGAAAAAGTACTGATACATGAGCAATCTATGAAAATGAAGGTAACAATGCTAATCACTACCATTTATAGAGCACTATGTGACAGGGACATGGCACTTCATGTTTATTGCATCACCTAATAGTCACACTCTATGAGGTAGGTATTTTCTATATCTTTCTTTTTAACATATGAAGAAACTGAAGCTCAAAAAGGTCAAGTCACTTACCCAAGATCCCGAGGCTAGGATTTTACTTTATGTTTCAAAGACCATGCTTTTACTACTTGCAGTCAAATGAATGACTGAAATTGAGTCATCTAATTAAATGCAGAACTACATTCTTTTAAATACTTACTATGTGAAGCATTGCCAATGGGAAGCTACTTTTAAAATAAGGATAAGAACCATTCTGGAAAGTGGGTTAAACTGAAAAACAGAGCCTAAAAGGAATGTTACTTCTAATATTAAGTATGAAGTCTGTCATCAAAAAAAGTACCAATATTACGTCATGTGGACTATTTGTAAAGAAATCATAATTTCTTGATACAATGACTTCAACCAGATTTATTCAATCTTTTAAAAATAATAAAAACACTTTTATTAAATACGTCCATTGATCATGTTTAGCTAAAGTATCTTGTTGAGTTTATAAACCCAAATACCAGTGACTTAGTGATAAAAAACAGAAAATAATTTGAATCTACCTTCATTGTCCATGAACACTAAAATGCAAAACAAACACCAGAGACATAAACTGCATGTTTGGGCTTCACAGAAAACATTTAAGAGGTTGACACATACATACAATCTTAAAAATGTCACCCTCATATATTAGGATTACAAATAAGCATATTACATAATAGACTTTACATTCATGTTTTATCTGTATTTCCAAAACTTGTGACTATTTCAGATAAATTCAATAATTTTATATTTTACTTTAATGAGAAATGAAAACGTACATAAGAGTCTGACATTACTTAAAGCTGACTTTCATATTTAGGACATAGTAAATTTGAAAGGAACACTTCAAATGAAATATTTAAGGTAAAGGGTATATGTTAATAAAATGAAATCAATTAAGATTTACTCAAAAGAAGGCTGGAAAAAGTACCCTTAATAGCAATCTTTAAAAAAAATGTGCAATTCCCATGTCTTTCATTTGAGAAGACCCATGTAGGTGAGACATTTAGAGTAGATATGTATCACTTCTAATGTTTTCCTAGAAAAGGGTTTTATGTATCAGATACTCAAGGTTAAAAATAAATTTAATCTACTTTTAATATTGAGGTTGTACCTCAAACTAATCTGACAAATCTTAGTTTTTATAAGGCAAAACTGCTAATATGAAAGCTCTTAAAATTCTTCAGTTTTATTTCTCCAAAATCTATAAAATAAAATTAGATTTACTCTTTATGAGTACAGATTCAACTACAAAGTTCCTAGTTCAGTCCCTCTGCATACGGCAGCGATGACAGAGAAGCATCTTGTAAATTCTTTGTATTTCTAACTATCTAGCTATGAAATGAGAAAAAATAAATTTTAAAATAAAGTGTCTGACTTAGCCCCAGTAACACTTAATATTTAAAAACTTACATCTACAGTGGTCTCTGAAGTGACCCTATTTCCCCAACACTTCCTAGTCTACCTTGGAAAGAACAAGGCATGATATTCCAAATCAGGATGGAATTTGACAGTACAGAAACACTGACATTATACTAAATGGCTAGTTACATATAATCTTGCATAGACTTTGTATGCAGTAAAATGTTCTCAGGTGATGAGGTTGACAAATTAATATGGAGAAAAACCTTTGAAGACAAATCAGGACACTGGAAAGCAAAAGGTAGAAAGTGAAAATTTTGTATGTTCACCTGAAATGGTACGTTTTTCTCTTCTGAAGAGAAAAAGTTGTAAGATAGATTCTTCCTCGACTTTTCTAGAAAGATGATAATGTCTACGCCAAAAGATTGCTTATCTTAAAATCAAAGTATATGAGGGAAAAGGCTCCTTTAAAAAATACATATTTATACATACACACATAAATATGCACACACACATACACACATATATATAACAGACAGTAATAAAAAATATTCTCCAGTGTGGGATAGGGGCTCTTCAATTCTAAAAGTAAAAATCTGTAATTTTAAATTAATCTGAAAGAAATCTAAGCACAGCTGAACTTAAAACTATTGTCTGAATCATAGAATTAAGTCATTTTATTTTAAAAGTGCACATATTTTATTGAAAGATATCCAATTTCAGCTTTGAAGATATAGGCTCAGAATCTGTTCTTGGCTATTCCAGAAATTTTGCTTGTAGAGTGTTCATAATTTCAACCAAAACTTAGAAAGTTTTTCTAAAGTGACTTTTCAACCTGCTGAACAGAACTCATGTCTATACTGTGATGTTTATTTCAGCAGCATTTGTCTCTGTGAAGCACATCAAAATCACTCAAACATCAAAATTGCTGATCTGATAGAATGATTTATTTTCCCATTACAGGTAACTCATGAATGACTTGTTCTGAGGTATGTTTCTGAGCTATGAAGGACACCTATTAGAAAGCTCCACACTTGAAGGTTTCTCTTAAGGTGATAACATTTTTATGGCTGGACAGCCTCTGCAGGTACCAGATTCCCTGTTGTATCCAACTGCATACATTTACACGTGCATGCAGACACAGGGCACTCTGCATGGTCCCTAAAAAAACAGGTCAAATAACAGTTAAAAATCCAAATTAGACATACATACATTTATTTATCTTTTTTTTTTTTAAGAGACAGGGTCTCGCTATATTGCCCAGGCTGGACTCACACTCCTGGGCTCAAGCCATCCTCCTGCCTCAGCCTCTTGAGTAGCTGGGACTACAGGTGTGCACCACTGTGCCCACTTGTTTACTTATATCTATCTATAATGCAACTTTTCAAAATGGCATTTGGAAAAATGTAGAAACTAAAACCCAGCGGAAAAAAGCATCAAAAGCATCAAATTATAAATTACTGCCAAGCTGAACTTCAGGGAGAAGAAACACATACCTTTTACTTTCTACATATATGGCAAGATATTTCATTTACAGTTGTGAAGGTGACAGGGATGTGCTCAGAGTTTAAATTAGCTAGTGAGACAAATTGGGTATAAATGCTGTATCAATCAGGAGCACAGGGCCACTGGCACCATTCAAAATAAAATTCAAATATGGTCTTGAGAGTCTCAATTGCATGACTACATAAAAAGCTTACTTAGAAGAGAACTCAGGCAGCAGTATGATATGCTCTTTTATCATTTCATTAGTAATTCAATTGCATGATAAATTACAGCATATTCAGTTGTAAAAACTGTAAACACATCCTCTCCCCAAATAAAGTTAAATAATGTTATCAAACATTTAACTCATACAAAAGATTTAAATTAGTTCTTACATAAGTATTACCTTTACAGTTTAAGGTTATATAGAATATCTAATAATGAAATGTTCATACCACCTTTGTTAACGTCTGAGTGACAGTAAAAATAAAATTCATACTTTGGCTAAATGTTAATAGATAAACCCAAACTATTTAGAAGCAGTCTGTGTTATCCCCCACAACTCCAAGCCTATCAAAGAAGAAATGTGCTGATTACCTGAACCAACTAAGCATATGTCCAGCATGTCCACCATGCCTGCAATTATGACACCATGTAAACCAGTTGTTAAATTGGGCTAATTTTTTGTCCTTGCTCAAGTCCACTTTTTCATCTGATTTGGTTCCTCCTATGACGAAAGAAAACGATCTTCATTAACTGTATCACAATATTTTATTTAAAGTTACTTTCAAAAAGCATTTCTAAAACTGTGTTCCAAGTATGAATCACACATCATATTGAAATAGCAATTTTGATGGTAGGTTCTAGTTTAGATGAAGCGAAACTGAATGACAGAAGCTCCCCTACATTTTTAATAGCCAATATAAAAATGGAAAAAAATAAAACCCACTAAGAAACAATCTAAAGTTAAAACTTTGGGGAGACCAAATCAGTAGTTTAAAATCCTTCCACAAGGAAAATACCAGGCCCAGTTTACAAGTGAATTTTACTTAACATTCACGAAACAGGTAGGGCTGGGTGTGGTGGCTCATGCCTGTAATCCCAGCACTTTGGGAGGCTGAGGCGGGCAGACCACTTGAGGCTAGGAGTTCGAGACCAGGCTGGCCAACACGGTGAAACTCCGTCTCTGCTAAAAATACAAAAATTAGTCGGGGGTGGTGACATGTGCCTGTAGCCCCACTACTGGGGAGGCTGAGGCACAAGAATTACTTAAACCTGGGGATTGGAGGCTGTAGTGAGCCAAGATTTTACAGCTGCACTCTAGGTTGGGTGATGGAGCAACACTTCGTCTCAAAAAAAGAAAAAAACAATCAATCAAGGGATAGGTAATTCTCATCTGTACAAGCCCTTTGAAAGAAGAGAAAAAGCGGGAAGTTTCCCAATGCACTTCATGAGACTTGTGTAACTAAAGCAATTGCTTAATTAGACAATATTTTTACTTACTTGCCATCTATAAAGACATTATACATCAATAACTATGTTCAAAATTTTGCTTGGACTATTGCAGGCCACACTTTCATGACCAAAAGAATAATCTTGCAGTCAGGAATAGTTTTTAAAAATATCTGTTTTTGCTAATAATATGAGGTGAAAGGATGTGTAAGTAATTCAATGATTTAAGATGTAAACACAATAAAATTATTCCTGAAAGGGTCACCAACAATTAATAATGAGAGCGTAAAAAGGAAAGGGGGAAGAGATAAATAAAATATAGATCTGATATGGACACTACTTTAAACCTCTGTGTAAAGCTCTCATTAGTACTTGTCACTTTGTTTTTGTAAATTCTAACATAAACAGATAACAGACTGAATCAGAACAAGCATACCCTTATGTTTTTCTGATGAAGCTGGAAGTATTAAGGTCTACCTCACTGCCAAGTATAAAGGCTTAAGATCAAATGACTTCAAATTTTAAAAGACTTATAGTGAATTATGAAGACAAGTGCCACAGAACACTTTAGGGGAAACTAGAGTTTCACTTACGCACTAACTCATAACGTAAGAAGAAAATGAAGAAAACCAGTAGATAATCTAGCTTTTAAAAAATGTGTCATTATCCAGAAGTTAAGTTCTGTGAGGGCAGGGATTTTTGTTTTCTTTACTGTAACATTTCTAGCACTTGGAACAATAGGTACCAAATAAACATTTGTTGAATAAATAATATTTATGACGTTTACAATGATGTTAGAATTGTTTCAATAGATTTCTTATCTTCAAAGCACAATTGAATATAAAAGTATCAAGTCTCAGTTAAATAAGCTTGTAGAAATTTCAGCTATTTGAATCACAAAGCAAGACGGATGGATGCAATCTCTGATTGCAGGCAAAACACCAGGGAGGTTTAGATACTCGAGCCATTAGCCAGCACTTGATTTCTATTAGATCCTGTTTTATTTTGGAACCAGGACTCTTCTGATTTCACATATCAAAAAAGAGAATTTGCTTCTTTTTCTTTTTTTTAAACGTTTACTTTAGTTTCAGGGGTACATGTGCGGGTTTGTTATACAGGTAAATTGCGTGTCATGGGGGTTTTGGTATATGCATTATTTCATCATCCAGGTAATAAACATAGTACCCGACAGGTAGTTTTTCAATCCTCCTCCCACCCTCCACCCTCCAGTAAGCCCTGGTGTCTGTTATTCCTTCTTTATGACTATATGTACTCAATGTTTAGCTCCTACTTATAACGTGCGGTATTTGGTTTTCTATTCCTGTGTTAGTTTGCTTAGGATAATGGCCTCCAGCTCCAAGCTGCTGCAAAAGACATGGCTGCATAGTATTCCATGGTGTGTATGTTCCACATTTCTTTATCCAGTCCACCACTGATGGGCACTGAAGTTGATTCCATGATTAAACAGTGCTTATTATTCTCTAACTTAGCTCAGCAATGCCTTTAAAGATCATATTCAGGCTCTTGCTTAGGTCCTTTCACAACAATACACTTGCTCTTCCAACACCCCCTGTACTTATAATACTTACCAATCTCTTCACCCTAGTTCATGTCTTTTACTCTTGGTCTACAACCTAGAAGGCTTCCCTGTAATCTTCATATATTAAATCTACCAATTTTAAAGACTGGCTTAAATGGTAACTTCCTCCTGAAGCTTTCAATATCCTTCAGAAAGAAGTAATATTTCCCACTCTCAAAATTCCTAATTCTTTCCTTATATAATAGTCCTAATTCATGTTGGGGGTTTAGATGTGTTCCAGAATCCAGGATGTTTGGGATTTTAGAAAAAAGGAGCAAATATGTACACCTTGAGGGTAGTCTAAAGCACTCTGTAATCAAACTCGTTAGTATTTCTGCAGTGAAACATGAATATTCACTAATAAATAAGAGAAACAAATACCTTAATAGCCTCACGTCAATTCTGAACAGGTTTTGTGGCCAAATGAGATTACTGTCATTTTATTTTTAAAAGGCATTGGACTTTCAGATCTTTTTAGAGACTTTGAAATGACAGATGGAATTGTAGACCAGTATTTATTTTCTAGAAAATATCACTTATTTTATACTTGTTAACTACGCTTATTGTACACCAAAAGCTCCAAGAGATTCTTTGATTTATTCATCTCAGCACATCGGCCTTATATTAATGTACCAAGTAAAATCAGTGTTCAAATATGTATTATATATAAATAAATTATTTCTGAAGCAAATATGGAAAAAATTCTATAACAAATATGGAAAAATGTTAATATTTGATAAACCTGAGTGATGACTATTCATTATATTAGTCATAACAAAGAGTTTGAAATGTTTTAAGATTTTTCTTCAAATTCTAGAAAATTATTTTCTCTTCTTACCTATTTCAAAAATAGAAAAGATTGAAAAACTGATATTCAGCAAAAAGGAAGAGTGCCCAGGTGTAAGAATGCAAATAATCCTTATAGCTTCCTGAGGCTTGTGGTCCAAAAGATGTGTTCCATTTAATTATTTCTATATATCTCAGTTCATATACATATATGACTTATTTATGCTATATTTTACCTCCTTGTGCTCTCATTGTTGTAGATATTCCAAATTGTTATTTTCTGTTTATTAGGACTAGAGTAACATAAAAGAGTGATCAGTATGTAATGTATAAAATAAAATTCCTCGATTAAAATTTAAAACTAAAATGCACCTTTAAAACATTACGTATTGCCTTCATTTCTTTAAAAAAAGCATCTAGATGGAAAAATAATTGCTAAGCCAATGATACCAGCAAGTCTTTCATAAATGTTAATGTAATGATAAAGCAGACTACTTAAATGAACAAGATACAGAATAGAATTATAAAATGTGTGTACTAGAAAGGATCGCCAGTCCAGAGGAAGGTGCAAGTAACTCTCAATGTCACAGAGTGAATGTCACAGAGCTAGAATTAAAACAGACATTCTCACACTCTAACCAGTTCTTTATTCATTACACCTGTGTGCCAAATACCCAAAATGATTTTAATTGAAAATCTTGCCACCGTATCATTTTCAAATTAGGTAAAGAGCTGGAATAATTCCAGCCACCAGGTAAAGATATCTGATTATCTACTATTCTCAAATTTTTTTCCCATGTTTACTGTAAAGAGTAATAAATAATCTTAATATTTCTAACCATTACAAAATATAGGCTGGGCATGGTGGCTCATGCCTGTAATCCCAGCACTTTGGGAAGCTGAGGCAGGTGGATCGCTTGAGTTCAGGAGTTCAAGACCAGCCAGGGCAACAGGGCGAAACCTTATGGTCCCAGCTACTTGGGAGGCTGAGGTGGGAGGATCACCTGAGCCCAAGAGACAGGAGGCAGAAGGCAGAGGTTGCCGTGAGCCGAGATCATGCCACTGTATTCTATCCTGGGTGACAGAGTGAGATCCTGTCTCAAAAACAAAATGAAACAAAACAAAAACACTGTGTGTATATATGTATATATTCCAAATTGTTATTTTCTGCTTATTAGGACCAGAGTAACATAAAAGAGTGATCAATCAGTATGCAATGTATAAAATAAAAATCCTTGATTAAAATTTAAATCAAAACTAAAACGTACATTTAAAACATTATGTATTGCCTTCATTTATATATATATATATATATATATAAATTTACGAGGTAACTGACAAACAGCAGAAGCAGCATCGAAATCTAGCAGTCAAGGGACGTGACTTCTAGGCTGATACTTTCTCTATGCATTTTCTTATTTATTATTATTTTTTAATTAAAATTTTTTTTTAAATTTAGGACACAGTTTTGCTCTGTCGCCCAGATTGGAGTGCAGTGGCACGATCTTGGCTCACTGCAACCTCTGCCGCCAGGGTTCAAGTGATTCTCCTCCTCAGTCTCCCAAGTAGCTGGGACTACAGGTGCATGCCACCATGCCCAGCTAATTTTCTGTATTTTTAGTAGAGACAAGGTTTCACGGTATGAGCCAGGATGGTCTCGATCTTCTGACCTCGTGAGCCACTGGCCTCAGCCATCCAAAATGCTGGGATTACAGGCGTGAGCCACCACACCCGGCCAAAAAAATTTTTTATAGAGATGGGGTCTCACTATTTTGCCCAAGCTGGTCTCAAACTCCCAGGCTCAAGTAATCCTTCTGCCCTGGCCTGTCAAAGAGCTGGGATTACAGGCATGAGCCACACCGCACCTGACCCTTCTCTTATGTATTTTACAGGTAGGTTTTGAAGATGAATGAAGAAAAAATGTCAAAGTGCTTTAATGATGTCAAAAGATCCTTAGAAATACAACGTATCTGTTATTAGGTGTAGATATACTGACTTTTAAATAATCAAATTTGAACAAACTCCCCTTAGTGAAAACAGTGATAAGAAAATTGTAATATTTTAAGATTATTTCATATTTAAGTTTTTCTCACAAACTTTAAATTGCTCAGAACTTGTGAAATTACCTGAACTATCAATAGATATAGATTTTACTTTTAATTTACATAGTTCATAAATTATAGGAACATAAAAGCCTTCAAGCTAGTAAACTGCCCTTTCTTAGAAATAATAACAAACTCTAGCTAGTTTGTATTTTATTTGCAACATTAACTCAATTATGTAAGAATCATTTCAGCTCATAAAGCATTTTGTAAAATTATGTCATACCAGGACAGCTAGAAACTGGTGTTCCCATATTAATGAGACAAAGCGCACATCGAGGAAGGGGTTTCCGACAGCCAGGACAACTTGTGACTTTAGATTTTGTTGGTGAGCCACTCACACCATACTGACTAAAACCTCTGCCCTGATGAGGCACAGTTGAACAGCTGTAGGAGATTGACTTGCCACAGAAATTGCAACTCACAAAAACCTACAAAACAAATGAAAGAAAAAATAAATGTAATACAAACCATAATGGAATGCTAAATAACTTAGTTTGCTCCTAACAAATTATTTTTAAATACTTCTAAAAAAGTTTATTTTATATTTCAAAATTTATCTGCTAAGGTTGGCTAGCTCTCATTTAAAATTTGTACTTAGCAATTACATTTTTTGGATACTTCCTTTTTAATTATATTCTTACTAATATCACTGAAATTGGTGGAAGAACTCAAACTTTAGACTCCAACATTTTAGAAATAACAGTGACTTCAGAATTCACACTGGGCCATTACAAAATATTCCAGTATGACTTCTAAACCACAGTTTAGTGATGTAATGTTCTGAACAAAATTTTCTTATAAAGAAAACGCTGTTCCTAAGACAAAAAGGAGTTAATCTTATAATGGTAAATAGTTAAATTTTTTGAATAATAGCAATAGAAGCTGTTCGTTTTGTTTTTACAGTAAATTGCTAAGCTCTTAATCACTTATCATATAGATTAGTAACAGGTACTACCATGTAATGCTATTTTATCAACACTCTGGTTTTAATATAAGCACTTTCTCAAGTTCCTAAAATAAGAAAATAGCACCATCCAGTGACCATATTGAGGATAACATAATATTTGATATCTGAAGTAAGACACAGTAATTTAATGTGATATACCTTATGTGACAATAATCTTTTATTAAACTAATGCTAAAAAAAATTTCCATGTGTAATTAAACATACAGATATAGGTAATACTGCTAAAGTCTAGAAAAACCCAAATCCTGCCTTACTGCACATAAATAATGCCAAAAAACTTAATACACAAGTGAAATTTATAAGATAATATAATAGTTTAGAATCTGAAAGGGCTGGAAATATACTAGAAAACTTCAGGCCTGCTGTGGTTTGTTCTATCTCAGACTAAAGCTCAAGCCACTGAGATGATTGTTAGCAAGAAGCAGAACCAAAGGACAGGAAGATCAAGGACAAAGCTCAGTCTAGAAAAGACAAAGACATCAATGGGAACTCAATATAAGCAAAATAATGAGCTAATAGTAACTTATTAAATTGAATATCAACATGGTACAACTTGATTTTCTCCAAAACAATGTACTTACTTGTGCTAAAGGCTTGGAACTGGGATCCAACTTACTCCTGTGAATATCAAATTCAGCTCGTTTATGCCAAAATCTCCAGGCATCTAATAAATTTCTATAATTCTCAATCCAGTACTGAACCCTTTCATCCTTAAGAACATCTAAAGGTGAACCCTAAAATGAAAACATGAATTACTTCAATTATTTAAAATCTCCTGGCTAGGCCAGAGACTTCTGGGTAGCATATAAGTATGAGTAACAGAAGAAATAGGCTTTTTTTTTTTTTTTTTTTGCCAAAAGCTGGCTCCTAATGAGAATAAAGACAAAATTTATGGAAGCTCCATTAATTTATCTCAAGCTGGGTTCCACTAATGACATAAATATGTACTTTATATATCATACCTGGCCAGGAAGTGTAATTCTCTACCTTTTAGTTAAGTTTAAGAAAACAGAACTCCGTGGTTGAATGTTGTAAACAGTGATATGAATACCCTTCGTCCCAGCAATTAAAAACCTCTGGGTTCACAAACTCTGTTTACTATCAAATCCAAATGTAATAACAGGCTGGACGTGATGGCTCATGCCTGTAATCTCAGCAGTTTGGGAGGCCGAGGTAGGCGGGTCACTTGAGGTCAGGAGTTCGAGACCAGCCTGGCCAACATGGTGAAACCCTGTCTCTAGTAAAAATACAAAAATTAGCCAGGTGTGGTGGCAGGTGCCTATAATCCTAGTTACTCGGGAGGCTGACGCCCGAACCGGGAGGCGGAGGTTGCAGTGAGCCGAGATTGCACCACTGCACTGCAGCCTGGGTGACAGTGAGACTCCATCTTAAAAAAAAAAAAAAAAAAGTCCAATTGCACACCAAAATTGCTTGGTCACATCTGAACTAACAGTTAGCTTGGTCCTTCCTATCTAGCAATGCATGGTAAACTAAGATGCTGCTTTTATATACTTATTTATCCGTAAGTTAAACCCGTCTATTTTTACTCTTGCCTTCAATTAAAACATACATTTCTTGACTTAAAAATAATAAAACAACAAGAAAAAGCAAAACCAAACCAAATACCTTCTTAGTTCTTTTGCCCCTAGCCATAGTTAAAAGCAACACTTTGTTTTAGTTAAATTTACTTTAGAGTTCTTCTCATTAAGAACTTCAAGTTCTTGCCAGTAAGAATTTTCCTAAAGTTATATTTTCCCTGGCAGCTGTGACATTCCACATTTCATCTATGCTTGCTTTAGGTTTTCTTTTCTTTTCTTCTTTTTTTTGGAGACAGAGTCTCACTCTGTTGGCCAGGCCAGAGTGCAGTGGCACCATCTTGGCTCACTGCAACCTCTGCCTCCCGGGCTCAAGCAATTCTCCTGCTTCAGCCTCCCGAGTAGCTGGGATAACAGGGGTGTGCCACCACGCCCGGCTAATTTTGTGTTTTTAGTAGAGACGGGGTTTCACCATGTTGGCCAGGCTGGTCTTGAACTCCTGACCTCAGGTAATCTGCCCATCTCGGCCTCCCAAAGTGCTGGGATTACAGGCGTGAGCCACCATGCCCGGCCGCTTTAGGTTTTCTTAGAAGACTTTCAGCCCTGTTCAGGATATCTTCCTTAACTTTACATAATGCAGAAAGGAGAGAAAGCCTCTACTTCTAATGGTGCTTTGGCATCAATCTGAAGGTCAGTTTTCTCAGTCCTATAGAAAATTGAGGGCCAATAGAAAACACAATTTCAGAGAGAACCTGGCATATATCTTACTTATTAAAAAAAAAGAACAAATATCATAACAGCTAATATAATCTTTAGACACCCAATCAAAAACTGAAGCAACATATCTTTCATCTATCAAATTCGGTGTTAATTACCAGAGTTAAATTTAGCTAAAAGAACAAGTGAAACACACAGCTTACAATTTCATTTCTTAAAAAAGTAGAGGTCTACTCTAGCCCTAATTATGACCGACTAGGCGGAACTAAGTACCAAAGTAGCATATAATCCTTTGTTTAAAAAGAAAATTCACAGAAAAATAAGATGTTTGCATATCTCATTCTTTCCCCTTATATGGCAGGAAGGAGATAAACTAAGAAAGAATTTGGTCAATACATATACAGTAAATCTTCTCTAGATCCTCTCCAGTAAAGCCTAAACATGATCTGTAAAGAAAACCACAACATGATCTGTAAAGAAAACAGCTCAGGCTGCGCTTGGTGGCTCACGCCTGTAATACCAGCACTTTGGGAGGCCAAGACAGGCGGATCACAAGGTCAGGAGATCGAGACCATCCTGGCTAACAAGGTGAAACCCTGTCTCCACTACAAATACAAAAATTAGCCAGGCTAGTGGTGGGTGCCTGTAGTCCCAGCTACTCAGGAGGCTGAGGCAGGAAAATGGCGTGAATCCAGGAGGCAGAGCTTACAGTGAGCCGAGACTGCACCATTGCACTCCAGCCTGGTCAACAGAGTGAGACTCTATCTCAAAAAAAAAAACAACAAAAAAAAACAGTTCAGAGATTGAGTCTGACCAAATTAGAAGGGCTTGGGAAAACAGTGTTTTGATTAGTAAAGAGATAAGGAATCTGAACCGAGAAATGTAAACCAGGGGGCTCCAACCCCCAATATACCCCCAGGTCCGCAGTCTGGTACAAACTGGGTCACACAGCAGGAGGTGAGTGGCAGGGCAATGAGCAAAGCTTCATCTGTATTTACAGCTGCTCCCCATCCCTCACATCACTGCCTGAGCTCTGCAGTGGTGGCATTAGATTCTCATAGGAGACAGAACCCTACTGTGAACTGCACATGGGAGGGATCTAGGCTGCATACTCCTTATGAGAATCTAAATGTCTGATGATCTGTCAGTGTCTCACATCATCCCCAGATGGGACCATCTAGTTGCAGGAAAACAACCTCAGGGCTCCCACTCATTCTACATTATGGTGAGTTCTAGAATTATTTCATTATGTGTAATAATAATAGAAATAAACTGCACAATAAATACCATGTGCTGGAATCATCCAACCCTCTGGTGCTATAAAGTCCCTAGTGCAAAAAGGTTGGGGACTGCTGATGTAAACTATAACAAAGTTAAGATTCTGAAACTGAAAAGCACAATAACTGAAATGAACAATTCCCTGGGAAGTTTAACAGCAAATGGAGATGATGGAAGAGTCCATAAGTCAACAGAAATCAACAAATCTGGGCCGGGCATGGTGGCTCACACCTGTAATCCCAGCACTTTGGGAGGCCACGGCGGGCAGATCACTTGAGGACAGGCATTTAAGACTAGCATGGCCAATATAGTGAAACCATGTCTCTACTAAAAAACCAAAAAAATTAGCCAGGTGTGGTGGCACATGCCTGTAATCCCAGCTACTTGGAAGGCTGAGGCATGAGAATCACTTGAATGCATGAACCTGGGAGGTGGAGGTTGCAGTGAGCCAAGATTGTGCCACTGCACTCCTGCCTGCGTGACACAGCGAGACTGTCTTAAAACAAAAAACAAACAAACAAAAAAATTAACTAATTTGAAGAATAGTGGGAAAAAAAACATGGAAGGAAAAAGAATAGAGCCTTAGGCACTTATGAACACTATGCAGTGGTTTAATACATATGTAGTAAGAATCCTAGAAGAAAAATGGAGTAAGATTGAGGCAGGAAAAAAATATTTAAAGAAAGAATATCCCCAAACTTCCCAAGTCTGATGAAAAACAGACATGCAGATCCAAGAAGCTCAGTGAACCACAAGCAGGATAAAATGAACCACAACCAGGCACATTAAGGTCATACTACTGAAAAATCAAAGGTAAAGGAAAAATCTTGGAGGAAACCCAAAAAGATTGTCCTATATATAAATAATAGAAAACATTTTATTGATGGTTGCAAGGAAATCAAATTTATTTAAACATTAAAAATCAGAATTTAGGCTGGGCATGGTGGCTCATGCCTATAATACTAACACTTTCAGAGGCCGAGGCGGGCAGATCGCTTGAGGTCAGGAGTTTGAGACCAGCCTGGGCAACATGGTGAAACCCCATTTCTGTCAAAAATACAAAAAATTAGCCAGGAGTGGTGGCGTGAACCTGTGGTCCAGCTCCTTGGGAGGCTGAGGTGGGAGGACTGCTTGAGCCAGGAGGCTGCAATGAGCTGAGATCCACCCCAGCCTGAGTGATATGGTGAGAC
>NW_012111364.1:9215068-9269672 GCF_000951035.1 Colobus angolensis palliatus
AGGAAAAGAAAAGTACTTATTATGGGTCACTTAAAATACAGAAATTTAATATTTAAACAATATACATCTTTATCAATTCAAAAGTTAACAATCCACTGTTTATCTAGTCTCTATCATTCTCTAACACTTCCTGAAAGTATTATTTTATCTCTTCAAGATACATTTGAAGTCTTGTTTAACAAAAAAGATTACAGTTAAAAAATAAACAGTCTTAACATTAATATATATTATTTTGAAGTGGTCAGAAAAGTTCAATAGTAATTTATTAAAAGTAATAAAATACATAAAGTGCAAAATACACATTAAACATTTCATTAATCTGCTCAAATAAAATACTTATTTTTACAAATTCTTAGGGGCTAATACTTAAATCACTTATCCAAGAAATGTATAATTGATAAGAAATGGTATAGTAGCAGACACAGAAATGAATTTCAGTGTAGAAAGCTCTTCCCACTGTTAGAAAGAAGCCACGTGTGCAAAGAAAGTTGTAGTACTATTGTTTAGCTTAAAACCCAACAGCTAAAACTGATAAGCAAATCTCACTTCATTCGTTCTTTCCCCATTTTGTGATAAAGAACCTATTTGATAGTGTTATGATCACAGGTGGCTAAAACAGAGGAGAAAAAGAGTAACACAAAGACCAAATAAAAAGCTGAAATAATCCACTGTAAGTACTGCCATCATTCCCAACAGAAACCACAAAGACTGAGACAAGATGTATGGCCACCTCCACCACAACTGATCAATAATCATGAGTTGTTTTACTTAACTAAACACACACACATGCATATGTGCATGTATGCACAGTGCATTTAAACAGTGAATATATTTTTATGTTTATATAGCTGTAGATTTCTACAGCTCAGTTCTTAAGCTAAAGGATAAAATATTCCTTCTATATCTGTAAATTATATTATTAAAACCATAAAAATCAAATCCAGTTTGATATCAATTAACTAACTCCAGGATGGGAATCACACTCAAGAAGAGCTGCTCAAAAAACAAAGCCCAAGATGCCTTATTTTAACTAACATATGCATCAAAATATAGCATTTTATGCAACAGACATTTGAAAATTTTAACAGTTAGATAAAAACTCCTATCTTAATCCAAAGGAAGATCTCAAAGAACAAGTTAGCTTACCAAAACTCCATCATAAGATCCTGTTTCACTTGTCAGAAATGCAAACATGACACACAAATACGGGTTGTTTAGCTGTAATCGCAGTGTGCTACACATTTCTCTCCAAAGGGAGTTCTTCTCATCCGTATAACCCGATAAAGCCATTGCTACCACATTGAGATTCAGATCTCCTGCATATTAAAAACAGCCAGCTAATCAAAGTGATCAAAAGCTTACTATCTCTTCTACATTTCTTAAACCATAAATAGAAATCAGAGGGTGACTTTTACCCTCAGAAAAATGAGCTCATAGAATAAGGGTTTTGGGCTGTTCTGCCTATGGAGTAGCCATTCTTTTATTCCTTTACTTTCTTAATAAATTTGCACCTTACCCTAAAAAAACAGAACAAAACAAAACGAAACAAAACAAAAAGGTTTTGGGTTTTGATTCAGACTGGAAACTTTGGCAAAGACAATAAGCAAAACATTTCTATCTTTATAAAACTCATGCCCACATGTGCAAACTCTATGCAGGAAAGCAGATCTTTTAATTTTCAAGTTCTCATTCCAGGCAGGGTCTTATATATGTTATTCCTATATATGTTCCCACATATGTATGCTATTGCTTGCTAAATGAAGAAAAGTTAAGTCATCCTACCAGAATCACTGTCAACTTTAACAAGTTTATTAATGCAAAAGTATTTGAAAAACACTTATAGTGAATATTATTGCATCTCAAGATTGCAATACTCAAAATCATTTTATTTTCCTATTCCTAAATATATAATGCAGATATTTATATATATATAAGTGTCAATGCAAAGTGCAGAAAGTAGTATTTCAACACTTTAATTACAGTATTACACTTACAATTTTTCCAGGACAAAATAAACTATAAGAATTACCACAGAACTGCATTAAGAGCCATTTGCAACAAAGCATTTGTTACCAATTGTCTTTTAAACATTTGTTCTTAGCAGTTTAGATGCATGCTGATAAGCTGCTAACTTTGCCTTCAGCAGTACGGCTGCCTAGTCTTCTAACCTAAGTTCAGTTTCAAAAGAGAAAACTAAATTTTCCTTTAACTTTCACTCTTAAGTATTTTCTACACTTATTATATAAGTTTTCTCATTCTATTTCTTGATTCTAATCTTTTTCTTTCTTTTCCAAATAAAGCAGTGTTTCCTACTTTATGTTCTTAGCAGCTTTATATTCCTTATTTCTCTCATTTCTATAAACATTTTCCCAAGTTACTTTGTGCTTGCTTCCTTTGCCTAATATATTAGATTTAAGGTCTTTTAAATAAAAAATAAAAATAGCAAAGAAGTATCTTTAGATTTTGTATAGAACAATTTACTTCTAAATGGAAAAGAATGTTTGACTCACAGAAGTCTTCTCTTCAGTCCTTAAAATCACTGGAAAGATACAATTTCCCTATTATTAGTATGGGTGTTTAAATCGACTAAGAAATTTCCCAGGTATACAAGATAGGAAAGTTATCACCCTTTCAAGTTATAGCAAAATTATAATTAGAAATGGCTTTAAATATCAATTCTTTTTTCCATCATCACATATTTTCTATTGCCGTCTTAAATGAGGTAGACTTTTGTTAGAGCAAAGGTGAAGGAAAACATGCCAATCTGAGCAAAACATTAACTTTTTTAACTTTTAGACTGCAAAAAAATATATTACAGCGAGTTTCATGTTTTTCTCTATGCTACAGCTGAACCATAAAGGTTTCAAAATGGACCAGCAAGTAAGGATTCAGTATTCTGAATATTCAGAAATGATTTTTTAGGTGTACTAAAGATCAATAGCTATATATATTTTAGTTATTTCCAAGTGAAATACTCCTAAGAAAAAAAACCCTGAGGTTTTGGATTAGGATTTGTTTTTCTGAGGATCCTCTGGCAAAATTACACAGTAAGAAAACTTTATCTTGTTTCTTTCTTTTTAAAAAATACTAAATGAAAACTATATTTTAATCGCCAGACTCAAGAAGCATTTTTGAAGATCAAAGTATGCTTTTTATAAGAATTTGCATTAGCCTAAATAAAAGTGTCATTCAGAGTTTCTTAAAGGTCAAACAATAACCATCCAAAAGAAAGTATAAACTAAAACACACTCTAATATGGATCATAAAAATACTTGTAGGCTAAAGAAGTCCTAATCTTTAAGAATATATATTTTTAAAAATGTAAGTGAACTATCTTTAAAAGAGAAAACATTGAAAATGGACACACTTGAGCGCTCCTTATAATATTATACTGACATGTAAGACACATCTTTGTTTTTACAGACCTAAACCAAGGCATAAGAGATGAGTTAAGTATTTACTGTTATATACTACTGTGCTAATTTTCTCTTCCAACAAAAATTAAATGAAAATTTTAAGTGATTAGATATTTGAAAATTATTAGCCTCTTTTCTTTAAAAGATTCTATGAACTGCTAACATCTTAGATTATAACTAATATTTCAGTTTATAAACTAATACCTTTTTTGGAAGACGCCCCTTCATTCAGGATTTGGATTGCTCGGCGAATATCCAAGTTGAACAATGCCACAGCAGCAGCTCTCTCCCATTCCCCTTCTTGTACAAGGGAGTTCAAAAATGGCCCCACGTCTACATCCGTTCCTTTCTTTATCCACCCACAAAGCTGTAAAGCTAAGATTCTCTCTTCATTTAAATTTTGAATATCACTTTGCTTATCCAATCCACTCCAATTATGTCTGCTGCTTTCCACCATTCCTAAAAACAGAAAACATTTTTATATTGTTTTATTTCAAAATATATTTGGAAAATAAGTCAGTTTTACAGAGAACTATGTTGACACATTTAGAATATTTAACTTCTCGGCTATAATTTTACGATAGTGTAAATATGAAAGATGCCACAAATAAAACATATTTTGCATGTTTCTAAGTACAGTAGCTCCTTGAGTTACCAAAGAACTACTGAAATAAGAGCAAATGCTCAGATGGACTAAACTGAGTTACTGCCTCAGAAAAAGCTGCCTGGCCACCTAATCTGACATAGATATACCTGTTATTATCTAACTCACCACCCATTGTTTCCTCTATTTCCTTCAGCACTTAACATGTGCTCCCATTTAGTTATTAATTTAGTTTTCAGTCAATCTCTTCTCCCACTAGCACATAAGCTCCAAAAGGGCAGGTGTCTTGTCTGTTTTATTCAAAAGGTATCCCTACTGTCTGAAATCCAGTAAAAGTGCTCTTGCTTTCTTCCTTCTTTCTCTGTACGTTAAAAAACAAGATTACAGACTTCAAAGTACTTTGAAAGTTTAAGGTAAGTCATAACTTTAAAACACAATGGGACTAACTTGAAGACTATTTTTCCCCTTACTAAATCAGAAAACTTCATTTATCATTCTTTTTTCAGAACAAACCCTTGACTTCTTATAGCATTATTTACACTGCAATCAAGGCAGTTGATCCTAATGACAAGGTAATTTCACTTAGGATGATACTTAGTGCCAAATAAAGTCAAAATGAATAAAGATGACACTTAAAAACTATAACAAATTCTTAAATGTTCTAGAAAGTTTTATCACCAAAATTGTCATTACATAATTATGTTTTTAACAAAAAGGATTTTCAGAATAAACTAAATTATGAATTAGGCAACATGAATGTCCAACATTACCAACTTTTTATTTTTTGTAGTAATTTACATTTTTAATTTACAGTAATTATTTATATATTTACATCTAATACTGCAATTATACATTTGTAAATAACTAGATCAACAACAAACAGTTGCTAGAATTCCTCATTAAACTTGTTGGTTGTAGGCAGAACTGTTAAGAAGGGCAGCATTCCTGCCCCCCCCCACCCAACCACACTCTTGTGTAAACAAACCCCTCCCCTTGCATACAGGCAGAATCTGTAACTTGTCTCCAGATAACAGAATATAGCAGAGGTGAAAGCATTTTGCAGATACAATTAAGGCCCTTACTCAGTTCACTGAGTGAATCAAGGGAAGATTATCCTGTGTGGGCCTGACCTGATTAATCAAGTAAGTCCTCTGAAAGACAGTCTAGAGGTAAGAGAGAAGCAGCAGGAGACAGATCTGCTGGTATTGAAGAGGTAAAAGCTGCTATGCTGTGAGAGGGTCTGTGAGAAGGCCATGTGGCAAGGAACTGCAAATAGCCTCTAAGGAGCGGAGAGCAGCCCCTGGCCATTAGCCAACAAGAAAATGGTTACCTCAGTCCTATAGATGCAAGGAACTGAATTCTGCCAACAACAACTCCATGAACTTGGAAGAGCACTCTGACTTCTAGAAAGAAATACAATTTGGCTGATATCTTCTGCTTAGCCTTTCTGAGACTCTGAACAGAGAACCCAGCTAAGGTGTGCCCAGACTACTGACCCATGGAAATGATGAGATAGTAAATGAATGAAAATACACTCTCCAAAGTTAATTTAACTATAGTCATTCTGGTCAAGAATTTAAAGGTATAAACAAACACAAGCAAAAATAAGAAAATATTAAAAATGTCATTTGCAAGTTAAATTACATATATAAATTTTTCTTTTTTTTGACATGGAGTCTTGCTCTGTCACTCAGGCTGGAGTGTAATGGCGCCATCTCAGCTCACTGCAACCTCTGCTTCCCAGGTTCAAGTGATTCTCCTGCCTCGGCCTCCTGAGTAGCTGGGAAAACAGGTGCACACCACCACACCCGGCTAATTTTTGTATTTTTAGTAGAGACTGGGTTTCACCATGTTATCCATGCTGGTCTCAAACTCCCAACCTCAGGTGATGCGCCCGCCTTGGCCTCCCAAAGTGCTGGGATTACAGGCATGAGCCACCGTGCCTGGCCTATTTTTATTCTTTCCAAGTATTCAGACTAAATGATTTTTAAGAAAAATTTTAGGCTGGGCGCCGTGGCTCATGCCTGTAATCCCAGCACTTTGGGAAGTTGAGGCAGGCAGATCACTTGAGGTCAGGAGTTTGAGACCAGCCTGGCCAACATGGAGAAACCTGGTCTCTACTATAAATACAAAAATTAGCCGGGTTTGGTGGTATGCACCTGTAGTCCCAGCTACTTGGGAGGCTGTGGCAGGAGAATCGCTTGAACCTGGGAGGCCAAGGTTGCAGTGAGCCAAGATCACACCAGCCTAGGTGACAGAGTGAGACTCTGTCTCTTTAAAAAAAAAAAAAAAGGTAAAACAGTATATAGTCAAAGGTCTAAACTCTTTTATACCTAATTCATACTTTTAAAAACCTTGTGTGATTATCTGATTTTAGACTGTGGCAAGTCTAAAATATTATGCATGTTAGTATACATTTTATATTATATCCGACTGCTTTATGAAAAAGTTTCAAGATGTGTTCTTTGTAAAATTTTGGAAATTCAAAAAATAATTCCACTTGAAGTTACTTATTTTTAACCTGACTACTGGGAACTATTGCCAATTCAGGTCAAAGAGTTAAGAGGAAACTTTCAAAAAGTTCTCTTACTTTAACAGCACTTCCTACCCACTAAAAAGAAGCAGCATGCTACTTTATTTGCGACCATGAGTGGAGTCAGCCTAAAGACAAAATCACTTTTAGCTTATGAAAGTGGATTTTGAAGAACTATAATGTGAAAACTTCTAATGATTAATGATAAAGTTAATAAAACACATTAAAAAATTAAAACATTCATTCTGAATAACAAATTTAAATTGTCAGGGCAGAATGCAGTCATTTAATTTCAGGTGGAGGCTGAGATGTATTATAAGGTGTTTATTTTCGTATCTCTCCTATAAATTTTGGACTTAAAGCTGGTATTTAGTGATAACACAATTTTAAAACAGGTGAATAAAAGTCAGCAATTTATTTTTCAAATGATTACCTACAGCTTAATATAATATTCTAATTTCTTAAGAGTTTTTATTTTATAGAAATCATGTCATGGAACACAATAGAGAACAATACAGTCACAAGTTGATTAACAGTAGGGATACCTTCTGAGAAATGCATTGTTAGGCAATTTCGTTGTTGTGTGAACATCACAGTGTACTTACACAAACCTAGATGGTATAGCCTACTACACACCTGGGCTACACGGGCCTATTGCTCGTAGGCTATAAAGCAAACTTGTCTAACTCACAGTACAGGACAGCTTTGAATATGAACCAACACAAATTCGTAAACTTTCTTAAAACATTACGGGATTTTGGGGGGATTTTTAAAAAAACTTTACTTTTTAGCTCATCAGCTATTGTTAGTGTATTTTATGTGTGGCCCAAGACAATTCTTCCAATGTGGCCCAGGGAGGACAAGATTGGACGCCTCTGCTTTACAGCAAATTACTGTACTGAATACTGCAGGCAACTGTAACACAATGTAAGTATTTGAGTACCTAAACACAAAAAAGGTAAAGTTAAAATACAGTATTAAATCTTTTGGGGCCACCATCATATATGCAGTTGATTGTTAACAGAAACGTCATTATGCAGTGGATGACTGAATATGAATTCAAAGAGGTCACTGCTAGGAGGTGGAAATATTAATATATCCCGCATGTTAAGAACACGGTTATTGTATCATGTATTTTTTCTGCTTAGAGACCTTTTTATTGATAACTATGCTACGGTTGATTATTAGAATTATCAAATAAGCAATATGATGTCAGCATGGGTTTTGACTTACGAGTTTAACATATACATACATTTTTAATATATCTCTGAAAACAAAGTAAAATATATTTATGCATGTAACACTAAAATAACAAAATTGTATTTCCTAAATTTGAGACTGTCCTATATATAAATAATAGAAAATGTTTTATTGATGGCTGCAAGGAAAACAAGTTTATTTAAACATTAAAAATCAGGATTTTGGCCAGGCACGATTGTTCACGCCTGTAATCCCAGCACTTTGGGAGCCTGAGGCAGGCAGATCACTTGAGGTTAGGAGTTTGAGACCAGCCTGGCCAATGTGGCAAAACCCTGTCTCTACAAAAAATACAAAAATTAGCCAGGTGTAATGGCATGCACCTGTAATCCCAGCTACTCAAGAGGCTGAGAGGCACGATAATCACTCGAACCCAGGAGGTGGAAGTTGCAGTGAGCTGAGATTATGCCACTGCACTCCAGCCTCGGTGACAGAGACTCTGTCTCCAAAAAAAAAAAGAAAAAAAATTAGGATTTAACATTTCTTTCAAATCAGTAAACACTATGCTCTTTGTAGCTACTGTTTCATTTTAATATCTATGTAATAACCAAGCAATACAATTATCCAGTTTATAAGAAATCATAGCTATTTTGCCCCTTGTAGTCATTTTGCATAGGCAAATTCTCAGTTCTCTAGATTAGATTTTTGTTTTTGTTTTTGTTTTTGTTTTTACAAAAAAAGATAGACAGGGTCTCTATGTAGCCCAGACTGGTTTCAAACTCCTGGGCTCAGGCGATCCTCCTACTTCAGCCTCCTGAGTAGCTGGAACTGCAGAGTTTACTCTTTAAGCATAAAAATATTCTTTTCACGATAGATGAAAAGCAGGCCAATATTTTTTATACAACTTTCTGCCATCTTAAAAGGAAGGAATTATACCTACTAATAACACTGTGAACTTGCTATACAGGTCTGTAGAAGAGATTCCCTCAGAGCATGCATTCTTCTCATCCTGGTTGATTTCAACACTTAGCCCGTTCAATAAACTAGCCTCTCAGTTCCTTGCTTCCTTATCTCCAGTGGTCTACACCTCTTAAGACTTAAGCTACTCCTTTCACAGCCACACTCGAAACTGTCCTCCTCCAAAAGACCTACTTTCTAACCACATCCACGTGGCCTTCCAAATATCTCACTTCCTTATATTCTTCACAACCTCACAGTATCTTCACCACCATTATTTTTACTTATCAGTCTTATCCTGTATTCATTTTCATCTCTATCCAAATAAGATCCCAAGGGTCAAGTGAATCACTCTCTTGCCAATATATTTAATTATCTCGCCCTACTGTCCTTTATTCTACCTTCTGGTAAAACAATGTTACCCAGTAATCCTCCCATGTTTCTCAAGAGAGCTCTCTCTCCTCTTCTCCATATCCTCTTCCTACAACCTCCCTGCCCCTTCTCAGCAGGAGCCATAAAATGGGAAATCCCTCAGCCTCTAATTATTGAACCTTAAACATCCTGCATACAGCATCCTTTTCCCCTTTCCTCTGGCAAATGTGGAGGTGTGCACCCTTGTATCTAAAGAAACTGTGCTCTGGATCCCATTCCCTCCCATTTCTAGGAACTTTGCTTCATTCCCTTCTCTCTGCATCTTTAACCTTTCTATGGGCTTCCTCCAATTGGCATTTAAACATGCTTAAATTAATCCCATGTTGAAAACAAAAATAAAGCAACACAAAGCTCCCGGCTCCAGATTTGTCTCCTCCTACTGAATATCTTTTTGTCCTTCTTTATATAGTCAAATTCCTTGAAAAAAGTATTTATAATTGATGACTTCATTTCCTCAACCCACTCCGAATTTCTAATCTAACTGCAATTTGCTATCCATACCACCCGTGAAAGACCTTCTCCAAGTCCTAAATTCAGTGAGTCCTTTTTAGTTCTTATTTGGCTGGATCTGAAGCATGGAGCACTGGACAACTGACCTCTCTTCCCTCGTCCACATGAATATATATTAGGTTGGTGCAAAAGTGATTGCGGTTTTTGCCATATAGATCTTTCTCCTACAACTCTCAAGAATCCTCCTCAGTCTCCTTAAGCCACCTGTTTCTTACTGCAAACAATTCCATCTACTTTACCAAATATAATTTATTTCTAACATACATTATATTCCTCCCCTGCGCTTTGAACTCATATCCTATTGCCCAATGGACATCTCTACCTAAGCATCTTGATTTCAACTTGCTCCAAAATAAACCAATACTCTTCCTGTGTGTTCCTAATTAACATACTTAAAATTAACTAGTTTCCCAAACTAAATATATGTGTGCTATCTTTGACTTTTCCATCTTCTCCACCCCTTTATCTAATTAATCATTAAATTTTGTCCTATTCTCTAATGTTATCCACATTTCTCTAGCACCTCTGCTACTAACCTTGGTAAGGATACCATCGCGTCTTGCCTCCTTGCAGCAGGCTTCTATCTGATATCCCTACTATCCATCTTGATCCTTTAAAAACACAAATCTGTCATAAATCCATCTGTTTCCCTGTCTTACAAGATGAATCTCCCTAAATTCTTAACATGATTTCTAAGTCCTTCTTGAGTTAGCCCATTGCTTACCTTTCTAGCCTCCATTCGTTCCTCATTTCCTCTCTCATGCTCTGTTCCAGCCATAATAATGTGCTATGCTCTCTACCCTCTGGGTCCACTGCACATGCTGCTCCCTGTCTGGACCTTGTCTTTGACTGTACCTCCTCTGAGAAACCTCTAATCCCTACAACCAGATTAGGAGTCCTTCCTGTAATTAACTGTTCTTCCCTATGTTATAACTGCCAGTTTACTTGTCTGTATTCTAAACTAGAATGTAAATTCCCCAAGAGCAGGGATGACATTGATCATGCTCATTCTCCATGAGGGAAGAGATTTACATATCTTTTTGACAGTTATGTCTCTAGTTCCTAGGATAACTTCTGGCATATAGTAAGCATGTAATAAATACTTGCTGACTGAATGAGCTTACTTCATATTGTAGTTGTAAAAATTAAAGTAACATGGGAAAAGCAACTAATTCATAGCAAGCACTTATATATATACTATTTGTTACCAAAATCAAAATTTAGCGGTGCGCTCTAATAAACTTGTATATTAGGTTACTGTGGACAAGACGGCTCAATGTGTTGACTTACTGTGTGTTGAATTATTAGAGAGACAATTAGAGGAAAAGGTATGACCAAATAAAACAGAAGATTGAAATCTAAGAGTGGCATATTTGACACTATTTCTTTACTTTTCACCTTTGGGTAGTAAAAACAAAAATATCTATACCAAACAAAACAAAAAGCTGAAAACCTAGCAATGAGAGAATGATGAATGAGGAAATCTTTCCAACAGTAGTCTTTCTTTAGTCTGGATAAAGACTATTTTGACACAGGGGTGGGATACTCAGTTTGTCTCTAGTGCACCAGAAACGTAAACATATTACATTTTCCCCTTTGGCTTTTCTTCAGTGGTTGGCTTTTCCTTAAAATATATCAAAATACAAAAAACACAATAACCAACCTCTAAATAACTGAGTGCAGTGTGGCCTAATCTACTATACAGCTAACACACTATAAATTCTATAAACGTGGTGTTTAATTCTTTGTAGCAATAGGCAATGGCTCTAAAATAATGAACCATGGTACCAGGTTCATTTGCGGGGGTAAAACAGTATGTGTGCCCATTTACCTACGTTAATAAAAACAGCGGCTTCTAACCAAACTTATTCATTTTACGATTTATAATAAAGGTTACTTTTTTGGGTGGAGGGCTAATACAAAAACAATAAAATCAAACTGATCAGTAAGTAGTTTACTGCATCTTTCAGTAAAGTGAACCAAAGTAATTTGAAAGACCTTAAAAAAAGCACTATAATGTAACAGTTTAATTAAAACACTTAACCTACTCTAAAACATTTTATTATTTTGTATTTTGTTTGTATGGTATTGATACAAGTTCTGTAAAAAATAAAATTGGATTTACTACTTCTATTACTGCTCTTTGACTAAATAATGCTAACTACTTTTCTAACAGCTTGACTTGGGCCCAGATTTGACTTAGCAAAAGCTAGAGAACGAATCCTAGGTCACAGAGATACAGGCTGAGCGTCCCATATCTGAAAACTGAAATCCAAAAGCCTTCAAAATCTGAAACTTTCTGAGTGCTGAGATGATATTCACAGGAAATGCTCATCGGAGCATTTTGGATTTCAGAATAGGGATGGTCAATCTCTAAGTATATAATGCAAATATTTCAAAATCTGAAAATATCTGAAACACTTCTGGTCCCCAAGCCATTTTGGAAAATGTATACTCAACCTGCAATTCTAATATAACCCATTATTCAATTCCAGTAAAAGAATAGGAACAACTGTTTAAAGCAGTCAGAAAAAAAAAGAAAGTTCGGTTTTTGCCACTTTTACGTTATTCTTTAATAGTTTACCATACCAATTTCAATCCTACATTAACTCACACATTAATTAATTCATTCACTAATTCACCAAGGACTATTTCAGGTATAATTCCTTCAGGTTAGGTCATATTTCATATCATACTCCTTGCTGTTAGATGGCTCAATGAAAGTATCTGGGGAGCAAAATGAAAAGGGGTCTCCTCCAATTAGAGATCTTTTAATTTAGTTTTTAAGAAGCAAAATGTTGTAATAAAACCTGAACTAACAATCAGTAACCTATAAATTGTCTAGCGTAAAACCTCTCAAAGTGGGTTTTCAAAAAAATAACATTGAATAAACGTGTGAATAGATCTAAGAAAGCCAACATCACTTCAGAGAATTAAGACTTCCTGCAAAAAGGGTTTTGGATACAAATACAAGTATGCATTTAACTCAACAATACACTGAAATATCTAATCAGAAAACAACAAAATATTTATGTACATGATCCTGAAATAACTAATTTCTGCCAAATGATATAGAGGGCAAAATAAAAGTACAAAAGTTATCAACATATTGGAGAAATGAAATAGACTTTTCTTACCCAACGATGACTTTACAATTGATTTAATTCCTGCATAAACCAACGATCCTTTGTTGCCTGGAGATTTCTGATCCATATCTTCTGTGTATTGCTTCATAAGTATTTAAATGCATAGGAAATACTAGTGATGCATAACAAAATATTTCAAAGCTAAATTTATTTTGATTTGGAGCCAATTCATAAGTATCAGTGTAAATAAGGTGGTTCGACCCTATTGCAGAGATACACTGTTCTTCCTCCTACACAATCTACAAAGCAGTATTTCGAGTTCAAAAGTTTAGAACAATTTTACTTTATAATGTTAACATTATGTAACTTGTATATAAAACATTCAGCATATTTATAGACTGACTTTTCAGCAAACTCCAAGAACATTTCTACTTGATTCATCTCACAAAATTCACAACGCAAAGGATATAGTGCAGAGTATACCAGAGTGACTTGAGCTGTGGATCTTCATTTCCAGCTAAAATGTGGTTCCTCCACACCTGCTCTGTATCAAGTCCATACCTCGATAAAGCCCGAAGGCGCATCTTTGTTGCTATATCTTTTTCTAAAGAATTATCATTTTCTTCTTCCGTACATTCATATAAATGACGACCACAAGCCCACATTAAAGATGTAATTGGGCTCCAGGCAAGAGATATCCTTTCAAAAACAGTGAAGTCAGACATTGTTCGGTTGGGAGTTACAACTATCATTCGATTTTGACTTGTTGGATGCCATGCAAAGGAAGCAATGTAATTGTCACAAGGCTGCACACTTCTTTCAATTATTGTGGGTTCAGTTTCATCCCCAATGGGAGTGGGTGTATGCTGCATATCATACAATCTAATAATATTACTATCCCTTGTTAAAGTGGCAAGTAGACCAGTCCTAGTTGGACACCATGCTACTTTTGTTAAGGGTTTTGGTTGCTCAGTCAGTGTCAAAACTGGCTTCTCAAATTTTCTAAGATCCCATATTGCAACCTGACCTTCATAGAAGGAAGCAACACGATCGTGGAAATATGGGTCTACCGTCACACCCTGAACAGCTTTTGTATTTACAAACATCTTTTGGCTTGTATTCCGAAGATCAAATATAGCTAGGTTACGATGCATACCAGCAAGGAGAAGTTTCTGGTCTCGTGGAAGCCAACAAAGAGACAGACAAGCGTCATTCTGTCCTAACTCATAAAGTGGTTTTGTTACTAACAATGTTGTTTCAGTTTCACCTGCTGAAAGTTTCACTTTTTCCATGGGAACTATATCAGGAGTATATTTGCTGCAGATATCCCATATTAGCACTGAAAAGTCAGCTCTGTGCTTATCTAAACCAGCAGCTAGCCAGTTACTATCCAGTGGATTCCAGGCAAGGGTATTACATTGTCGTGCATGTTTTGGAACAAACTCTTTTCCTATCAAATCTTTGAACTTTGAGTTATGATCTTGACCAAGACTTGTAAGTACAACTCGACCATTTGCTTGTCCAACTGCCAGCAGACATTCAGGATCATAATTGAGATACCAGGCAACACATTTCATATAGGGTGTATCTGAATTTATTGACAGTAATGTAGCTGCAGAGTCTTCAGACAAACGTAAAGATCCGGCTTTGAGTTCTGAATTCACAGTAGATTCCACATGATAAAGACTTAGTTCTGAGTCACACACAACAAATCTATCAACCTGGTGTGGTGCCCACAAAATATCAGGTTTGGTACCACTCATGTTTACTGATGTGCTCAAAGGGTCCACTCAGGTCCATTCACTGAAAATGTTTAAAAATAAAAAGTTTTAAGATATCAACAAAATATAATTCTCACATTGAATCAACTATTCAGAAAGTCAGACAATTCTTTATTCAAGAACCCTCTTTTTCAATATATTTGTATTTCTTCTATTTGCTAGGAATTCAAGAAAATATTTATGGAAAAAAAAGGAGAAATAACAACCACTTCCAATAAAATGAGCTGGTAGGAATCTGAGAATCCCATCCTGGGTATATTTCCCAAGATCAATTATCTTAATTGCAATGTTACTAGTACCTTCAGCTTAACTTCAGGGTTATAACGACTTCAGTGTGGTAAGCAAATTAATAAGTATTATCCCTTTGAAGGGGGGAAAACTTAAAAGCATTATGAATCACATTCCCAAGCAATAGTTTAAAGCAGCACTGCCCAATAAAACCTTCTGCAATGACAGAAATGTTCCATGTTCATGCTGTCCAATATGGTAGCCACTAGCCACATGTAGCTACTGAGCATTAGAAATATGACTAGTTCAAATTTTAAACCTTAATTTTAACAAATTTTAGTATAAATAACCATATGTGGCCATCATAATGAACAATGGAGATTTAAAGTACAATGCCATACTAAGACAGAGGTTTCTTCAACTTTCAGTAATAAGCATCAGCCTTGTATAGCAGAATAAACACTGGAATGTACTGAACAAACCTGAGTTCCAGTCCTGGCTCTGCCGTATATTAGTTATATGCCTCAGAAAAGTCATTGTGTGTGGGGAACCCCTTTGTTTTCTCATCTACACAATGCAGGAGTTGGTTTAGATTAGTATTTCCCAAACTCCAGTCATGTAACACCTGTACCATTAATATTTTTCTTTAAACTGACTCATTTTTAAAATCTGAAAATTGACTTTAATCTCTTCATAAGGTCCATGAATCATGGCATGCTACATTGAACTATATAACTATTAAAAATGCTTGATTGTGTTTTATCTACAAAGCATCCTGTTTATGACCAGTGGTACACACATACCACACTCTTGAGAAAGTGAATTAAGTGATCATTAGAGCTCTTTCAGTTTTCGGTTCTACAAACTTTGAATAAGTGTTAAAGTAGAATTTTTGCAAAAAAATAAATATTCTAGCAGTAGAAGCACACAAACTAAATATAGCTATAGTTTAAAATGGTGTTTCAATAATTAAGGTTGTCTACAAAAATTTAAATGCCTGTTTCTGAGGTTGGCAAAAGGTAATAGTTTAGATTCAAAATGAATAAACATACGTAAAATCTTCATTGCAATTGGTATCTGTACAACTATGTTGTCAGTTCTCACAGGGTAAAAATATGGTTCACTTACCTCTCTATCCTTAGTGCCATATATAGAGCCCGGCATAGACTCCTAATAAAGATATACTAAATGGTTCAACTCAAACATAATTGCTTTTCTTTTTGATCTTGCAAAAGTTACAGTTAGGAATTACCAGTCTAAAATAGACTCATATTATTTAGACCACGGGTCCCCAGCTCCCAGGGCCGCAGACCAGTTCTGGTCCCTGGCCTGTTAGGAACCAGGCCATATAGCAGGAGGTGAGTAGCAGGCAAGGGAGCGAAGCTTCATCTGTTATTCAGAGCCACTCATCTCACACACTGCCACCTGAGCTCCGCCTCCTGTCAGATCAATAGCAGCATTAGTTTCTCACAGCAGTGTAAACCCTATTGTGAACTGCACATGACAGGGATCTAGGTTGTGCATTCCTTGTGAGAATCTAATGTCTGATGATCTGTCACTGTCTCCTATCACACCCATATGGGACCATCTAGTTGCAGGAAAACAAGCTCAGGGCTCCCACTGATTCTACATTATGGTGAGTTGTATAATTATTTTATTATATAGTGCAATGTAAATAGAAACAAAGTGCACAATAAATGTAATGCGCTTGAATCATCCTGAAACCACCCCCATCCCTCGTCTGTGAGAAAACTGTCTTCCATGAAACCAGTCCCTGGTGCCAAAAAGGTTGGGGACTGCTGATTTAGAAATTCTTATACTGATTTTATTTCCTTCTTTAGCATTTCTCAAGCCCAAGATCAATCATTTCAATTATATTCTTACTAGCACCCTCAGTGTCTTCATTTCCTTGCCACTTTGGGTTTGCCTTTCGCCATTTACCCAATTATTTATCATCTTGTCTCCTCATTCAGGCTTCCAAGTGCTACCACACTGAGGATAGTCTCAAGCCTCTGAAAACTGATTTCAGTATTTAAGGTATACAACATATCTGGTGTGCGGTGCTGGTAGTTTTTCTTTTATTCATCTTTCCCCTGGGCCCTTCAGAAATTTTGCTTTATAGAATATCAGAGTAAAAATCTTCCTACAACACAACCTTGACCAGGCTATCCTTCCTTGCTTAAAACCCTCTAATGGTCTCCAGCTGCTCTTAGTATAGCATTCCAAATCTTCAACCTAACCTACAAAACCCTAAATGCTTTTGGTCTCTGCCTACTGCATCGGCCTCGTGGCACAACATTCTTGCTGTCCTTTTACACTGTCCTTTTCAATTCCTAGAGTATACCCTCCTCCCCCATCACCATACCTTTGCAAATGATGTTTCCTCTGGTTAAAGCATAGTTCCCTGCCTTCTGGGCCAAGTTAATACCTGTTCAACCTTGACATCAACCACCCTCCATCCCCTCCCTAGTCGAGGTCAGGTTACTCAGACATACACTGTCATTAAACAGTATTGTTTCCCTTTAATCATCCATCTCTGTCTCTTCTACTGGATTATACATTCCATGAGAGCAGGTGAAGTATTTTTTTGTGTTCCACTGTACCTCTAGTCTCCAGTACAGTGCTAGACACACAGTAGGAAGTTTAATAAACATTTGTTAAATAAATGCATGTGCTGAATGATCCCTCTGACACTTCTCACAACTGGTATCTCCGAGTTTTACCTATTTCTTCATGCTTCCACTTCTACCCTTCATAGGAGAGGCTGGCTCCAGCCAATATTTAAATGTCTGCTATCATAATTTCATTTATTCTGTAACGATTGGGCACCTTCTATGTTCTAGGCACTGTCATAAAGCTGGGAACACAGCAGCAAACATGAGCAGATGAAGTCTCTGGTCTAAAGAAAAACCAGCACTGTAGTGATAAAATTAAGCCCAACCTTAAAGAGAGTTAAAAAATTTAAGAATGAGGAGGAAGAGGGGCACCTCATGTAATAGGCAGCAGCTATGACAGCAAAGAAAAGGAACAGATACTGCCAAGTAAGGTTTCACACTCATACCCCCACAAACAAACGAAACCTCTTAATTGGAGACATCATGAGATCTGCCCCATTTTCCCATCTCATTGAAAAATCAATGTTTAAATAAACACACTTTTTATCTAGGCCTTCATTCCACAACCCTACTCTTTATACCAATGGTCTATGGTAAGCAATTTTGATGCCACATAGAAAAATCCATCTTACAAAACACAAAATACGAGTTGTAGCGTAAATTTTAGAACTTTGATTCACATGACTCTCAACGGAGAATATCAGCATTTCTTCCATTGTTATGCACCTAAAATATTTATACTGCCATCCACAAAATCTGATGACAGTAATTCATACAGAATCAAAACTTGAGAGAAAAAGACTAGCTAATTCTTCTCACTTTACGTAAGAGTAAAGTGAAGACCAGATGTTTGGGTGCTTGTCCAGGGTCTCTCAACTTCCATCCTGGATTACTGCAAAGAGAAAGGATCAGCTACAAATATGCAAGGCGTGGTGCAAAACAAAAATGCAGGGCCCCTTATTTAAAAATTACTTAAAATGTCAAGACAGTGATAGCAGACTAGCCATTAAAATAAGTGCTAGCCATTATAAATGCTGGACTATGCGCTACGGCACAGGTTGCACATTATAAGAGTAACCCTCTATAGAGAGGTGCATCTATGTCCACCCTTTTAAGTGTACTTTTTCTCATCATCTAATACACAGGATAAACAGTTCCTTGCTCATGAACATACATCACCAAGAATCTGGTGTAAAGAAAACAATATAGAGTCAGAAATCCTACAGCCACTCCCCAGTTCAAATCCTAACAAATTTTGTAATACTCCAAAATCATAAACCGAGATAAAATCGATCCTATTTCCATCTCACAAGGTTGTGACATCAACTGAAATGAGCTCTTCACATCACACAGATGTTAGTATCACTACCATTCCCTTAATCAGCCCTGAAAGTTAATGTTTTTTCCAAATGTTGGAGACATTAAAAAATCAGGTGTAGAAGGGGTGCGGTTTGCAGTAAGTAGAGCTTGTATTTATATCCTCACCTTTCAAGTTTAACAAGTCTCATTTCCCATCAGTGACTTATCAGCAAAGGAAAGCCATGCTCATTCTGTGTTTATTCACCAGAATATCAGTAACAGCACTGTCCAAAAGAAATAGTGTGAGCCATATGATCTAAAAATTTCCAGTAGTCACATTTAAAAAGTAAAAATAGGTGGAATTAAATTTAAAAACACATTTTATTTAACCAGCATATCAACAGCATTATCCTTTCAATATGTAATCAATGCAAAAATTATTAGTGAGGATTTTTACATTTTTTTTTGGCACCAACTCTGGGAAATCCGATGTGTATTTTACACTTACAGCACATCTCAATACCATGTGGCTAGTGGACAGTGAAGTCCAACACATTACAATACTACTAAGTGTACAAAGTATCCAATCACATGCTTTTTGATGTTGTCTTTTACTTTTCTTACCATGGCAAATTACGAGAGCGGTTTCAAGAAATTTCCACCATCAGCATCTTCGAGGAGATGCACTGCACATATCCAAATTTCCCTTAAAATATACAAAAGGCCTGCAAAAGCAGTCATTTGCTAACCAATTCAGCAAAGTCCGTATGTGTGAGGTTTCATTCATCCTCTTAAGGAATTTTCATTACTCGTATGTGAAGAGAACAGAGCTCACCGGGAGATAGGCCGTTTAAGAAGTACAGTATTTAAGAGGGTACAACGGCAACAGGGCACGTTGCTACTCCAGGTAAAGCAGGAATCTGAATCCGACTCTCCCGCTCCAAGCACCTGGCTGAGCCTCCCGGGAAAGGCGGGGACGCCGCTCCCCACAACCCTGCCGCGGTGAAGGCTTTAGCGTGGCCTCTGCGCCCCGAGGAGATCCCCGCAGGTCCTGTGGCCGCCCGTAGACCCTGGTGGCTCCCGCGGAGGCCCGACCGGCTGGCCGCCCGGCGCGATTACCCCACAGCGCGGAACGCGCTCCCCACCGAGACGCCCGAGCCTTTCAACTAGGCTATCTCGGGCCCCTAGCTGCGGGCGCTGCGCTTCCGAGAGCCGAGACGCGGGCCGGGTCGAACTCACTGACCTGAGGTGGCAGCGCGGCCGCCGCACAGCCGCTTCCGGCCGGGACACCGCCCCTCCCGCCGCAGGAGCCCGGACGCGGGCAAGATGGCGGCCACGGCGGCGCGGCCCGTGACCTGGACCACTGGGCTGGGGCCCACGACCCTACCACCACGCCTCGGGGACGCGCAGCCGCGCCTTGGAAGGGGAGTTTCTCGCCGCGAGCCCCGCCCTTCCCCGCCCGGGAGGCGCCTCGGGGCGGGGTCACTGGCCGGGAGGCCCCGCCTTCAGCCCGAAAGCGCCTGTGCACCCCGCAGGCCCCGCCCGTGGGTCCACAGGCCGGATCCCCGGGTTCCTAGGCTGGGACTGCTTCTCAGAACCACTCTGCCGTTATCAAGCAGGGTCATACACTCTAGCTTACTGGGTCCATCTTAATTTCTATTAAACTTTTTTTTTTTTTGCAAATGATGTAGTAGGAGATCCAAGGTATTTGGTTAATGATTTATTCACTCAGTCATTCCACAAACTTGTCTTGATCACCTGTTATGTACCCAACACTGTGCTGGAATGCTGAGGAGACAGGAGTGAAATAAAAAGACATGGTCCGGGCAGGAAACAGGCAAGGAGAGCCTTGACTTGGTAGGGCTAACACGGTGCTACGCAGGAGGGATGCCCGTTCAGCTTCGGGGTCAGCAAAGCTTCCTTGAGGACTACTAGGCTGAGACAAGAAGGATGAGTATGGGATTAGCCAGGTAAGGGAACAGGGCAGTGGGAAATGGAAGAGAAGAGTCTTCTAGCACTGAGAAAGAGCAAGTGCTGGGTCAGGAGAGAGGACACAGCAGTGAGGAGGCAGTAGGTATGGATAAATGAGCAGAGGAAGTGGGGAGAGATTAAGATGCAGTCAGAAAGGGGTTGGAAACCAGTTTAGTGAGTTTGGATGGACTTTTTCCTAAAGGCAATGGTAGAGTCATCGAACGTTTTTAATCAGGCAAGTGGTATGATCAGTTTTGTTTTGTTTTGTTTTGTTTTGTTTTGAGACGGAGTCTCGCTATATTGCCAGGCTGGAGTGCAATGGCGCGATCTCTGCTCACTGCAACCTCCGCCTCCCGGGTTCAAGGGATTCTTCTGCCTCAGCCCCTGGAGTAGCTGGGACTATAGGCAGGGCGCCACCATGCCCAGGTAATTTTTTGTATTTGTAGGAGAGATGGGGTTTCACCATGTTGGCCAGGGTTGTCTCATCTGTTGACCTCGTGATCCGCCCATCTCGGCCTCCCAAAGTGCTGGGATTACAGGCGTGAGCCACCGTGCCCGGCCAGTATGATCAGTTTTTGCCCAGAGCTGGAGGGATAGAGTATCAGAATGAGGGACGATAGAAACACAGGATACTAGTGGCATGGAGAGTGGGCATGGAGAGAAGTGGGTGCCCTGGGGAATATTTAGAGGTGGGATGAACAGAGGTTGGTGATTGATCAAGTGAATGACGGTGAAAGAGGATTCCAGGTTTTTTGTTCCCAAAATTGAGTGAATGGTGCTGCCTCACGTGTCACGAGTCTGACCTCGAGGCAGTCTTCAGATGTCTGACAGTCTTCACTTGTATGTTCATGCTTAAAAGTGGGTGGTCTTGGGCTTGTGGTGGTGATGGCTATAAACAGCATTATGAGCTTAGTCTTGATGATCTTCGTGGCAGATGGTTTTGATAAGATGATGAGTTTGGGGAACGTATTGCCTTTCCAATCCTGCCATTAGAAGAGTGTAGGCTGAAGAAAGTGCTGTATTATTGAGAGGAGACACGGCAGTATTCATCACTTTAAACACTATCTTGCCAATCTTCTCAATGGTTTTGGCCCTGGCCTCAAACCCCTACACAAAACCTCAGATCAATACAAATCTCTTCCTTTTCTACTCTTACTATTCATAGTTGAGGACAACTTTTCTGCTTGCATTCAGGAGATGACACTGCCTTCTACATCAGAAAAGAAAATTAAAACTATTAGGTAGAATTTCCACAACTTCCCACTACTTCTTCCTGCCCTCCTCCAACATCTTGATTCACTACCATTCTTATCTTCTTTTCGGTGACAAGGAGTAAAAGGAGGAACCCCACATATTTCTCCTCTTCTGAGACCTTGCACCATCAATTACTCCACTTCCATGTATCTTAGCCTCTCCATTCCTGCTGGTTCTTTACCTTCAGCACATACTCAAGTCATTCCCATTTTCTCTTCAAAGGAGAGGACCATATTTGTTCTCTGTGATTCCACTTCCTCCTCTCTCCCTTGAATTCACTCCATTCAGTCCTTCATGCCCACCATGCCACAAAACTGCCACTTGTCAAGGTCACCTGTGAGCTCCATGCTGCCAGTTTCAATGGCCAAAGCTTCACCCTTGCAACTTTTGTTGTTCTTGACTACTTCCTCTCTCTTGACATGTCTCATTTGCTTGGTTCCATATCATCACTTCCTTCTGGTTTGTCTTTTATTCCTGTGACTTCACTGTTCCTTAAACATGACAAGCATGCTCTTGCCTCAGGGCTTCTTCACTAGCTATTCCTTCTGTCTGGAATGCAGAAATCTACATGACTCATACTCTCCCTTCACTCAAGATTCTGCTCACTTGTCACTGACTACCTATAAATTAGTTCCTTTGTTCTTGTCTTCATGACACCACAACTTCACATACATCGCCATCTCTTTACTTTTCTATAGTTGTCTTCTTCTAGACTGTGTCTTCTCCTTATCCCCAGTTTTCATTCTGTATTTTTTTTTTTTCTTTTTAGTAAGGGGAAATATCTCTACATTCAAATCGGAGCAGGGCATTTGGTGACCCACTTAGACATGAAATTCCTTGGCCTCCCGTTCAGCAAGATAAGGCTATATCAAAAAGTTATGTCCTGTAAGATGTGAGTAGGACTGGATCCTGTCCCTTAAAAAGAAAGCTGCTTGCTCTACCCTTTCTCTTCCCTCTTCCTGCTCTCTGGAAAGTGGCAAAAAGAAATAGAAGAAAAGACTGGAAATGGAAGCCATGTATTAAGGAAGGCAAACCGTTCTCACTAGCCTAAGTCCCAAACGAATCTCAGGAAGCTGGGGCACCTCCTCCCTTGGATCACAGACTTCTGGACTGTTATGCAAGAGAAAATAAACTTTGTTCTTTTAAAAATCATTGTTTGTTTGGAACTGGTAGAGCAGCTTAGCCAATTCCCTAACTAAAACAGAGGGGCTCTGTCTACTTTATTCTCTGCTTAATCACCAGGATGTAAAACAGTGCCTAAAAAATGTGGTCAATAAAAATATGTTGAATAAATCCTAAAACAACATCTTTATTCTACATCCTCCTCCAGCTAATGTCCTTTTTTCAACTTTCTTTTCCACTCAAGCTTTGTGATAGTATATCTTTTTTCATATTGCCACTAGTTCTTCTAAAGCCCCTAACAGGAATAAGTAACACTTTTCTCAGTCGTTTTGGAAACTGATTCCCCTTCTCTACTAAACCAAGATCCTTGTGGGTAGCAATCTTTTAGCATAGAACTTTGGATTTCCTTTAGCACCTGTTGCATAGGTATCCAAAAAATATTTGCTGAGTTGAATGAGTGCTTTGTTTCTTTGGAAACAGTAAACCATAGCAGAGAACTTGACAGACTGGTCTGAGATTACACTAGTTGCCTTTACTAAACGTGCGTTTTACAATAGATCCTAGAGCTGCTGTAGTTCAGTCTCAGTATTTTGTTTTTAATTTAAGCTTTTGTATTCCTAATAGGATTTTTTTTGTTTGTTTGCTTTTTTGAGATCAAGCCTTGCTCTGTCGCCCAGGCTGGAGTGCTGTGGTGTAGTCTCGACTCACTGCAAACTCCGCCTCCCAGGTTCAAGTGATTCTCCTGCCTCAGCCTCCCGAGTAGCTGGGATTACAGGCATGCACCACCACGCTGGGCTAATTTTTGTATTTTCAGTAGAGATGGGGTTTCACCATGTTGGCCAGACTGGTCTCGAACTACTGACCTCAAGTGATCTGCCTGCCTCAGCCTCCCAAAGTGCTGGGATTATAGGCGTGAACCACTGCGCCTGGCCAGGATGTTCTTTTTAAGCTTCTTCATTTATGTTGTGGTGATCCAGGACAGGATTTTTGTTGTGGTTTTAAAACAAAAAGGATTGCAGCTGAAGGGCAGAGAATTTCTTTCTTATTTACAGCTGCTCCTGGCAGCAATTCAGTTACTACAGTACTGGGACATTTTGTGAAATCTGTGACTGGCTAATCCCAATTCTTTTTATTTCCACATGCACAAAATCGGTCTGTACCTGAGAGCAAGTTTTGCTTTTAGATAGAGGCTGAGGAGGTATCAAGCTGAAATGAAGGCCCTGTAAACATGTGCCATGGCTTAGGTAATCTTTTCACAAAGGTTGAAGATCAGAAGATCTGAGATATCTTAAAATAATGGCCTTCAAAAACTTTTCTAGCATATCCCCAAATAAATTTTTTACATCAGTGCATTTCTTCATACATTTTGGGATTACATCTAACATTGTCAAAATAAATTTACATAGTTGTCAAGTATATGATTTCTAATATTTTTTAAATCTTTAAATTGTAAGCAAAACAGTGCTGGGCATGGTGGCTGACACTCGTAATCCCAGCACTTTGAGAGGCTGAGGTGGGTGGATCACCTGAGGTCAGGAGTTCAGGACTAGTCTGGCCAACATGGTGAAACCCTGTCTCTATTTAAAAATACGAAAATTAGCAAGGCATGGTGGTGCACACTTGTAGTCCCAGCTACTCGGGAGGCTGAGGCAGGAAAATCGCTTGAACCCGGGAGGCAGAGGTTGCAGTGAGACAAGATTGTGCCACTGCACTCCAGCCTGGGCAACAGAGTGAGACTCTGTCTCAAAAAAAAAAAAAAAAAAAAAAAAGAAAGGGTTTTGGAAAAATTTGACAAAGCATATCATAAGAATTCAGATTTACCTCAATACTAAGAATTATGTTTAAATAAGACAAAGAAGATTTAAAAATTTTTATTTTAAGTTCAGGAGTACATGTGCAGGTTTGCTATATAGGTAAACTCATGTTATGGGAGTTTATTGTATAGATTATTTAGTTACCCAGGGATTAAACCTAGTACTTGTTAGTTATTTTCCCTGATTTTCTCCCTCCTCTCACCCTCCACCCCTGGTAGGCCCTAATGTCTGTTGTTTCCCTCTATGTGTCCATGTGTTCTCATCTTTTAGCTTCCACTTATAAATGAGAACATGCGGTATTTGGCTTTTTGTTCCTGCATTAGTTTCCTAAGGATAATGGCCTCCAGGTCCATCCGTGTTCCTGCAAAGGATGTGATCTCATTCTTTTTTACAGCTGCATAGTATTCCATGGTGTAGATTTACCACATTTCCTTTATCCAGTCTGCCATTGATGGGCACTTAGGTTGAGTCCATGTCTTTGTTATTATGAATGGTGCCACAACAAACATACATGTGTATGTGTGTTTATAATAGAATGGTTTACACTCCTTTGGGTATATACCCAGTAATGGGATTGCTGGGTCAAATGATAGTTCTGTTTTTAGGTCTTTGAGGAGTTGCCACACTGTTTTCCACCATGGATGAACTAACTTATACTATTGCTAACAGTGTATAAGCATTCCTTTTTCTCTGCAACCTTGTCAGCATCTGTTATTTTTTGATTTTTCAATAATAGCCATTCTGACTGGGGTGAGATGGTCTCTCATTGTGGTTTTGATTTGCATTTCTCTAATGATCAGTAATGCTGAGCTTTTTGTTCATATGCTTTTTGGCCACATGTATGTCTTCTCTGGAAAAATGTTCATGTCCTTTGCCCACTTTTTAATAGGGTTTTTGTTTTTTGCTTGTAAATTTGTTTAAGTTTCTTACAGACACTGGTTATTAGACTTTTGTCAGTTGCATAGTATGCAAAATTTTCTCCCATTCTGCAGGTTGTCTGTTTATTCTGTTGATAGTTTCTTTTGCTGCACAGAAGTTCTTTAGTTGAATTAGATCCCATTTGTCAATGTTTGCTCTCATTGCAGTTGTGTTTGGTGTCTTTGTCATTAAATCTTTGTCTATTCCTACGTCCAGAATAGTATTGTCTAGGTTGTCTTCCAGGGGTTTTGGGTTTTACATTTAAGTCTGTAATCCATCTTGAGTTAATTTTTGTATATGGTATAAGGAAGGGGTCCAGTTTCAATCTTCTCCATATAGCTAGCCACTTATCTCAGCACAATTTATTGAATAAGGAGTCCCTTCCCCATTGCTTATTTTTATCAGCTTTGTTGAAGATCAGATGGTTGTAAGTGTGCAACCTTATTTTTGGGCTCCCTATTCTGTTCCATTGGTCAATATGTCTGTTTTGTGCCCATACCTTTCTGTTTGGTTACTGTAGCCCTGTAGTATAGTTTGAAGTCAGGTAGCATAATGCCTCCAGTTTTGTTCTTTTTGCTCAGGAGTGCTTTGGCTCTTCAGGCTCTTTTTTGGTTCCAATGCATTTTAAAATAGTTTTTTTCTAGTTCTGGGAAGAATATCATTGGTAGTTTGATAGTAATAACATTGAATCTCTAAATTGCTTTGGGCAGTATGGTTATTTTAACAATATTGATTCTTCCCATCCATGAGCAAGGAACATTTTTTTTTTCATTTGTTTGTGTCATCTCTGATTTCTTTGAGCAGTGTTTTATAGTTCTCCCAGGAAAGATCTTTCACCTCCTTGGTTAGCTGTATTCTTAGGTATTTTATTCTTTTTTTTTTTTGGCAATTGTGGATGAGATTGTGTTTTGATTTGGCCCTTGGCTTGCCTGTTGTTGGTGTATAGGAATGCTACTGATTTTTGTACATCAATTCTGTATCATGAGACTTTACTGAAGTTGTTTATAAGCTGAAGGAGCTTTTGGGTAAAGAATCATGTCATCTGCAAACAGGGATAATTTGACTTCTCTTCCTATTTGGATGCCCTTTCTTTCCTTCTCTTGCCTGATTGCTGTAGCTAGGACTTCCAATACTATGTTGAATAGGAGTGGTGATGGAGGGCATCTTGTCTTGTGCTGATTTTCAAGGGGAGTGCTTCCAGCTTCTGCCAATTTGGTATCATGTTGGCTGTGGGTTTGTCATAGATGGCTCTTATTATTTTGAAGTATGTTCCTTCCATACCTAGTTTATTGGGAGTTTTTTTTTTTAACATGAAGCGGTGTTGAATTTTATCGAAAGCTTTTTCTGCGTCTATTGAGATAATCATATGGTTTTTATCTTTAGTTCTATTTATGAGACAAATCACATTTATTGATTTTCATATGTTGAACCAACCTTGCATTGCAGAGATAAAACCTACTTGATCATGGTAGATAAGCTTTTTGATATTCTTCTGGATTTGGTTTGCCAGTATTTTGTTGAGGATTTTTGCATCAAGGTTCATCAAGGATATTGACCTGAAGTTTTCTTTTTTTGTTGTGTCTCTACCAGGGTTTGGTATCACAATGATGTTAGCCTCATGGAATGAGTTACAGAGGAGTCCATCTGCCTCAGTTTTTTTGAATAGTTTCAAGTAGGAATGGTACCAGCTCTGGTAGAATTCCTCTATGAATCTGTCTGGTCCTGGGCTTTTATTTTTTTTATTTTTTATTTTTTGTAATTGGTAGTCAGCCACTGATTCCATTTCAGAGCTTGTTATTGATCTATTCAGGGATTCAATTTCTTCCTGACTCAGTCTTGGGAGGGTGTATATGTCCAGGAATTTATCTATTTCTTTTAGATTTTCTAGTTTATGTACATAGAGGTGTTCATAATATTCTCTGATGGTTATTTGTATTTCTGTGGAGTCAATGGTAATGTCCCTTTTATTGTTTCTAATTGTGTTTATTTGGATCTTCTCTCTTTTCTTTCTTATTAGTCTAGCTAGTAGTGTATTTTATTAATTTTTTAAAAAAACAAGCTCCTGGAATCATTGATCTTTTGAGTGGTTTTTTGTGTCTCAATCTCCTTTAGTTCATCTCTGATTTGGGTTATTTCTTAGCTTTGGGATCAGTTTGCTCTTGGTTCTCTAGTTCTTTTAGTTGTAGATGTTAGGCTGTTAAATTGAGATCTTTCTAACCTTTTGATGCAGGCATTTAGTGCTATAAATTTTCCTCTTAATATTGCCTTAGCTGCGTCCCAGAGATTCTGGTACATTGTATCTTTGTTCTCACTAGTTTCAAAGAACTTCTTGATTTCTGCCTTAATTTTATTATTTACCCAAAAGTCATTCAGGAGTAGGTTATTCAATTTCCATGTAAATGTATGGTTTTGAGCAAATATCTTAGTCTTTATTTCTGTTTTGATTGTACTGTGGTCCAAGAGAGTGGTTGTTATGATTTCAGTTCTTTTGCATTTGCTGAGGAGAGTTTTGTGTCCAAGTATGTGGTCAATTTTAGAGTATGTGCCATGTGGTGATGAGAGGAATATATATTCTTTTGCTTTTGGATGGAGAGGTCTGTAGATGTCCATCAGGTCCATTTGATCTATTGCTGAGTTCAGGTCCTGAATATCTGTTAATTTTCTGCCTCAATAATCTGTCTAATACTGTCAGTGGGATGTTGAAGTATCCCATTATTATTGTGTGGGAGTATAAATCTCTTTGAAGGTCTCTGTGGACTTGCTTTATGAATCTGGGTGCTTGTATATCAGGTACATATATATTTAGCATAGTTAGGTCTTCTTGTTGAATTGAACCCTTTACCATTATGTAATCCCCTTCTTTATCTTTTTTGATCTTTGTTGGTTTGAAGTCTGTTTTGTCTGACATTGAGATTGCAACCCCTGATTTTTTTCTGTTTTCCATTTGCTTGGTAGATTTTTCTCCATTTCTTAATTTTGAGCTTATGGGTATCATTGCATGTGAGATGGGTCTCCTGAAGACAGCATACCAATGGATTTTAGTTCTTTATCCAGCTTGCCACTTTGCCTTTTAATTGGGGAACTAAGGCCATTTACATTCAAGGCTAGTATTTGTTCTTATTCATATTCTGAATTCTATTTCTGTCATTTCAGCCATCTCAGCCTTGTTCAGAACCCTTGCTGGAGAGGTGGTGTGGTCGTTTGGAGGAAAGAAGGCACTCTGGCATTTTGAGTTGTCCAAGTTCTTGGGTTGGTTCTTTCTCATCTTTGTGGGTTGATGTTTCTTCAATCTTTGAGGTTGCTGACCTTTGGGTGTTTTTTTCTTTCTTTCATCTAGTATGATGACCTTGAGGGTTTGGTTGTGGCATAAGATGAGTTCAGTCAACTGGCTTTGTTTTTGGAAGATTTTAGGGGGCCAATGCTGAAGCTCTCAACTCCTGGACTGTGTGCTGTCTCTCTGGGGTCTTGTATCGGGCCTTGATGTTGTTCTATGGATCTTTGAGGTTAGGAATCCACTGTATGGGGGTTTGGGGTGGGGAGCTGAGGTGGTTTGGATTGCTGTTCACTACATTTTAATGGGTGGTATTAGCTGAAGTATTTTGTAGTGCAGTAACACTGGGATCCATCCTCATTCACACATGACAGCAGCAGTGGCAGAAGCATAGTAAGGTATATGCATGTTGGCTGTAGCAGGGTACAGGTGCTGGGGTGCCTGCCTCCAAGTGGGCATTCATCACAGTGGCAGAGGCAGCACCACTGGGTAGGGGGTGGGGGATTCCCTGCTGGCAGCTGTGCATGCAGTCATGCTGGTGGTGGTGTTAGCATGGGGGTGTGGTGCTAGTGGGCACAGGTCTGTGTGTATTCTCTGTGTGCTGCAGGTAAGGGTGTTCCCTCAGAGCAGGGGAGGATCCACTGTTCTTGTGCCTAGTTTCACTCCCAGGGCAGTGTTGGCACAAGGGCAGGGCACTGGTGGGAATAGGGCTGGCTGACTGGCTCTGTGCTCACCAAGGCTGCAATTGCAATGGTGGTGGTGGTGGGGATGTGGGGTGGAGTTTATTCCCACTGCAGCAGTAGCAGGGCAGGGAGCTTGCACACACTGCACTGGTGGGCAAGGAAGGCAAAACTGGTTCATGTACATGTGCTCTGGGAAAGCAATGTGGGGGCTTGCTGTGAGTCTGGGGAAAGGTGCAGTGTAGGGAGGGAGTGGGCAGGCTGGTTCATGGCCATGGGGGCCACCCTTCTGGAGCTGTCTGCCAGCCAGGCATGATCTGCCAGTGCAAGAGCTGTGAAGTGGGACCACAGGGCACCTGAGGCTGCTTTGCAAGCAGGTGTGGTGAGGCTGGGGCCCTGGGAGAGGCCAGCAGACCAAGAGGTGCTCAGGTTGAACTGGCCCCATATGATGGGCAAGATCACCCTGCAGAGTTCGGATCTCACAGTTTCCATAGGGCTAAAGTCTCCTATGGGAGCAAGTTGAGCCGAGGGAGGTGGGCTTCCGTGGCTGTGCTCCACTACAGATCCTCCTGCACCAAACCCTTTAGGCTCTGCCTCAGCTGATGTGCTGCCCCCACCACTTCTCTAAGCAGCTCTTCCTGCTAACTCAAGTGTCTGTGCTGGTCGAAGGGGTCTCCTCCTGCTGGGATTCCAGAGGCCCATGGCGAGAACAGGTTGCTCCTTGCCAGTTCAATTCACCTGTTTTCCTGGAGTCACTGGGGCTAGGAACAAGTCCCGTTGTGTGGTAGCCTCATGCAGGGTTCCCAGCTTCTTCTCCCTTCAGCCTAGCTTCTGGTCTTCCCTCCATCCACTCTAGGTGCCTTCCCTCTGAAGATCTGTTAGATGAGGTCCAGTCATCTTGGTTCCTTGGTGGCAGCTGTTCCACCTGGCTGTGTCCAGTCAGCCACCTTGCCCTCCCACCAGAAATTAAAAAAAATTTTCAGGTAGAAAAATAGTTCGATTGCTTTGAGTTTTGTGTGGACTTTTAAAGTGTCAGAGTTTATTCACTTACTAAAAGTGATTTGGAAAGTTATGCCTTTGGTTTAATTATTGGTAATTACACTGTCATTCTGTTTCCCTTGTGTATTGAACTAGGTCCAGAATTCAGTTTATGTAGACCCTGAACATGTTATGAGAATCTTATTGGTATTTGTCCCCTGTATTTAAAGATTAGCATTAGATTATTTCACATTGCATGCCTGTATCAAAACATTTCATGTATCCCATAAATGCATACACATACTATTTTTTTTAAAAGTACACCTTTTTAAAAAAGATTTTTAAAAATAAATAAATATTAACATTAGAATATTTCAAAGTTGTCAGTGTGGATTGTCTCAACCAATAACCACTGCTTGATCTATATAATTATTTTTTAACAATAATTTTATGATTAAGTTATTCTTCAATTGTAGGAAATTTTACATTGTTCTAGTTTTTCTCCTTGAACTTGTATTTCCATTTCACTTTTTCCCACTGGATTATTTATTTGTTTATTTAAGAAAAAATGTAGAAATATATAGCATCTACTGTGTGTCAGAGATTTTAAATATAGACTCATTTAACATACTATCTCAGGTTAGGTTTCCTGGGACCCAGACTCTAAGATGGAGACTGGGATGTAGCATATTCATTAGGGAGTATTGTTGGGATCAGCACCTGAGGATGGGAGGAGGAAGAAGAGAGGTTAGGTAGGGAGGGAAATTGAGCAGCTATGCAATGCCAAAAAAGGCCTCAGCCAGCCCATGGGTGACTCTGGAATTGGACTGGTCCTTCAGAATTGTCCTGAGTTGAGGGCCGGTGCACAGGCATTTATACTATTCCATTTATGTGGATGTGTCATTGAATGTGAACTGTCTCTTGGAGGAGGCATGATTTTGAGTAAGCCAATTTCCTCAGTTAAGGCAGTTCCCAAAGAAAGCTGACAGCTGAGGGCTGTCTGCTGGCCGCACTCCCCACAGCTGAAGGAAGAGGTCACTAATGACTGAAGGAAACTCTGGAGGCACATCACAGGGCTCACCACATCTTCATCACGACTTTATGAGGATAACACTATTATTTTTCCTATTTTGCAGATGAGAAAACTGAGGCACAGAGAGGTGAAATAAATTAGGCAAGCTCATACGTTTCTTAAATGGTTGCGCTAGCATACAAACCCAGATGATCTGGTGCCAGCTTTGTGCTTCTAACCACTGGCTCATGCACTGTCCAAGGGAACTGCCTTTTGATCTAATTACATGCTGTCATTAAAATAATCTTTTAAAGCAGGAGTTAGCAAACTTTTTGTAAAGAGCCAGATAACAAATATTTCCAGCTCCACAGGCTATGCTGCCTTTGTTGCAACTATTCAATTTTGCTCTTGTAGTGCAAAGGCAGCCATAGATAGTACATAAACAAATAGCCATGGCTCTCTGCCAACAAAACTTTATTTGCAGAAACAGGTGGCAGGCTGGATTAGCTTGTTGACCCCTGTGTTAGGAAATTATGTAAAGATTGAGAAAACACCATGGTTTACTATTACTGGAATGAAATATTACTGGATGAAATAATTATAATGATCCTAGCCTTATTTTAAAAGGGTAAGTTTTAACAGTAGATTTCTCTGTGTGGTAGGTTTAAAAGTGATCATTATTTTCTTCATTATACTTTTCTGTGTTTTCTAAATTTGAATGTAATTGTTATATGCATAACAATATAAAAATGTTTTTAATGAGAAAAATGAATGTTATTTTAAGAGTATAATTGGAGGGATTAGGATGCTAAATTCCATAATAGACACATCATAATCATATATCCACAAAGTTAAGGCACAAATAAGATTCAAGCAGCATGTCAGATGCCTTATTAACTGGAGCAGTTTTAGTATGACAACTGCAACATGAGCAATGCAAACATTTCCTGCCTTGCTCATTGCTTTTTTTGTTAGTAATTTGGTGCATTTCTTCTAACGCGCACTGAGGCACTAAAGAAGCAGCTATCAAAATTGTTCTCAAACTGGCACTGTTAGTCCAGTAAAACCACAGTCGTTTTACTGCCTGATCTCTATCCCTCATTGAACACGACTTGAATAAATCACATTTGGGATTTTTGAAACAGATAATGTGGCTACATTCTGCCAGTGTCTCTGCTCCCACAGCTATTGCCCTGCTTTAGGTCTTAATTACTCCTCACCCAGACAGTAGTCTCCCCAGTTGGCCTCTGGCTCCCTGGTTCCTACTCATTTACTCTAATTCTTCTCCTCTGTGAGGCCAGATTGATTACTCTGAAGCATACCTGAAGCGACCCTTTATTTAGAGCCTTTCATTGGTTAACATTCCCTACAGATCAACATCCAGACACCTCAGCCTTGACTTAAGATGTCCGTGTTGCAAGTCATAATGGTTGAGAGATGAGAAAAAAAAATTCTTGTATTTTCAATGAATCAGATTAACTTTATAATTAGACCCAAAGCAGTTATATAAACGGTTTTCTGTTGGTAGGAAAATAAGAAAAATATTTCCAGAACAAGAACTGGGAAGCAGATGTTTGTTAGACTATGAAGACAACACATTCAGGACCAAGGTCATTTTGAGAAAAAGATTAGGTCACAGAAAAATCAAAGCATGTCTGATTGGCCTGAGTCAGTAATTTGGACTATTTCAGATATAAGGTACAATGTGTAACTGGAAAACCTTCAGATGAATAACAGACTTGACTCACATGCTCTAAATCCTGGAACATTAGCAGCTCATTTGAGAAGCTAAGCCTGACTTTCTTGGCTAAGTATAATCATAACCCAAGGAAGCAATGAAAGAGGGGAAAAAACCCAGAAGCATAAAGAGAACCAGAATTAGAATCAGGACAGGCATGATGTGGACAGAAATTTACTTCCACAGTTTTAGCCTTTTTATGACTTTTATGCTATTCAGTTTTATAATCATTGTTCTATTGGCATATTTTGTCCTCTTTTTGAAAAATATTTCAAAGAATTTCCTGCTTTAAACTTGAAAAGAGGGATTCAGTTTGCAACAGTGCTTAAGATAAATCTCATTTACGAAATTAATAGATGTTAAATGTGTTAGTTGTATAAATGAGGTAAATATATGTTAATTATTTAAAGATTAGTAAATTACATATAATGGCGAATATTTCTCTCCAAGTAACATGGATAAAAGCATCTGGAATTTTTTTTTAAAGGATTATCAACATGAGGTTGTCCCTATCTACTGTGACCTAACATATTTTTTCACATTTGATTTCTTAATTCATACCAGAGCTGTCCCACTGAATTGTTCCCAATTACTTTTCCATAGCACTTTCCTCATAACATGCTTTTGTTCCTTCCTCCTAGTCCCCCAGAATGCCCTTCTCCAAGACTTAGAAAAATCAAATGCTATCCATCCTTCAAGATACATCCCTCCAACCCGTCCTTGAAGTCTCCTGCAGCTAGAAGTAGCATCTATCACCATCTGGACTCCTTAGCACTTTGCTGTACCTCCCTTGGTCCCCATCTCTTTACACACACACACACACACACACACACACACACACACACACACAGTACTATAATACTATTATCTATTATATTACATTATATTATTGTAGTTCTACAGGAACTACAAGAAATTCTACTGTGAATCCTTGAAGGTGGGATACATTTTACAGTCTTCACTGTTTCTCTCATTATTTGTGGAATCAAAAAAATGAGTGCATGATGAAAAATTATACAAACACATACCGGCTTTCATTCCAATTGAAAATTTAAAAATATGACTGTTAAAACAATGTTGAAGGACATGTAATAAAATTCAAATATTCACCACGCACAATTGTTTTCTCTGTGCCTCTTTCAACATTTATTTGTGTGCATGCACAGCATATTTGTTTGTGTAACAGGATGTTAAAAAATAGAATTTGTTACCTGTAGTTTTTGCTAAAGCTCTACTGGACTATAACAGAACAATAGGTGGTGAATACTCCATTCCCCATGAGATGCTACCTACCTATGTAGAGCTGGAAAAGATTTTGCGACCTGAAGACCCAATCCTTTCTGAGAGATATAAAGGAACAAAAGAATCTGGAAGAGATTTCTTTGGAGAAATTCATTTTTCTGTGAGTCTCACTCCTATTCCCATATGAGATATCTGGGGGTGAGGGGCAGGTACTGTTCCACACAGGCACCTTGAGCTGTGCATCTTGGAAGAGGGAGGTGGGTAGGGAAGAGGGTGGGCTGCTTTTGGACTCATGCCTTAAAACTCAGGTACTGGGGTTGGCTGGTTCTAATGACCAAGAGGTGAGAGGTGCACCTGTGGGGAACAAGCTTCACTCTCAGAGTTTGTCAGGATAAAGGATATGTGGGCCTTGCCCTGCAGATGGGATGTGGACTACAAGGGCAAGAGAGTCAGCTTAAAGAAATCTGTAGAATTATCTGCCAGGACTGAGGTGACCACAGCAGAGAGATGTTGGAGGTATTCTGTTGGAAACAAGATAGTGTGAGGTAGAGATTGTGTTTGCTACTTGCTAGAGAAGAGATATTGCATTAAGGCTAGCATTAAGAAAACTTCAGATGAGAAATCCTGGTGAAGCAAAGTCTCCAAAGAATGCATGAGACCTCTGCAGTGAGAAAGAGATCACCTCAATACCTTCCAAAATCAAAGCATGGCAGTGACCAGCTAAGCAGATCTTTCCTGTCTTCTACCTGAAAGGGCCTGAAACTGCGATTCATGAGTTTGGGGAAGGCAGAGAGGCACAAAGTGGGGAAATGGAAAAGTTGACCATGTCCCCTATCCTACTGCAGTATTCCAGAGAAGAAACTTCAAGCTCAGAATATTGGCTACTACCCGGGATAAATATTTAAATTATTGGAACGAGAGAGTTTTTATAACTAAATTTGAAAGAAGCGACTTTTTATATCAAAGACCAACCCAAAGATTCATGACCACTGCCTGTGATTTCATCCATGTTGCAAGGAAAATCCCGCCCCAATAGGAAGAGCAGTGGGGGAAAAATAAAGTTGTTTTATGATGCATCCTATGGAGTTCTACTCGATAGAGTGGTAATATTCAACTGTAATCAGGATGAGCAAGCCACTTTATTAAACTAAAATTTTAAACTTTAATAAATATAATACAAACTGAAAAATAAAAATAATTTTTCAACTCTACACAAAAATGTTAACTGCATAAACAGTGAGATGTTACACAGGGCTGAGGCCGATAGTTCTTCAGTTTGTACGTTAAACGCCTCCATGGAGGGTCAATTGCATCCTACTTATTCTGACAGTTATCAGGTAGCAAGAGATTTGAGGAAGGGGCACTTTTCTAATCTGGGGTAGAAAAAGGAAGGATACTGTGTATCATGAGAAGTATTTGCACATAGTGTGTCAATTAAACAAGTGCTCAGACTATTAACAATATTACTATGTGATGAGTGTTTATACAGTGGATTCAAAAATGAGCTTCTTTCTAGAAAGCAGCTTAGTTTTCATTAATTACCAGCATCTTGGAAATTATTTATTTAATGGTTTAAAAGTTAAAGTTTCTAACTATATTTGTTTTTTTAACATCAGCCAAGGAAATACATTTCTATCATATTGCATCTTTGGAAGTATGCAATAAGTGTAACTATTGAATATATATTGAAGAGCCACAGACACTGAATTTAACTGCAAGAGACTATTTTAATTAGAAAGACACTCAATCATCTCCTGTGATCAGCTTAAAGTTTTGTTTTGTTTTGTTTTCTCTTATCTGGAAGAAGCTAAGTTCATATTTAGAAAATAAAGTTAGTTTTTTGGGTGCATGGGTTTTAGAGTAAACCAGTAATTTAGTAAACTTTGACATTTCCACTTTGTCTCCAAACATTTAAATTCTATTTGTCTGATTGAAGTTCTAAGGCATTCTGTGTTTACATAGAAATGATTCCATATATTAATGTTTACAAATGCTAAATTGTATTTGTTAAATACATGTCTTATTGCCTAAAAGTTTTCCTTTCTTGTAAGTTTTTCATATAAATGTCTAGGAAATAAGACTCCCATTTAATAGCTTATAAAGAATGCTGATGTATCAGCAGTGGCCTTGACATTATTGGATACAAGTAAGATATACACTGATGATTAAATCTAATTGGCTAATATTATCCATTCTAATAAAAGCACTGGCTCCACGATGTTTTCTTGTGGCTGAAATTAACATTTGTGTTCCTACCAGCTCTTTAATATCTTAGTTACTGAAAATTATTCCTTTGGACCTAATTTTTTCTTTACTTTGGATGTGTTTGACAAGGTAGATGTTAGGGATTGGAGACTATATAAAGAATGAAATAAAATGTAGTCACTTTTAACTACATCCACATATATCCACAGTGAGATCGGGGTTCACACTGATAATTATTCTCAACATTCTTCTTCTGGGTTTGGAGTTAATTGAGAAATATACATAGTGGTCAGAAACATAGGGATCAACATATCAGCATAGTTTTCAGTAAAGCTGAATGTGCCTTGGACCTGCAACTCAAACCAAGCTTCTTAGTAGCTGTACCCATGTCTAGACTTCGGGGTTTCTCATGGGTATTACAGTTGTAAAGGGTTTCACTTGCTGCCTTCCATCCTTGGATTCTGAATAGTAAGTGTGGAAAAGAGGAAGTCACAATGCACAGGACTTTTAACATATTAACTCCACTAGTTCAAGAAAAATCAACTAACGGGTGTTAGATCAATAGATGTTAGACTATCTCCCCTCATCGTAACACTGAGATGGGTCAGTGTTAGAGTTGCTAGATTAGCATACACAAAAATTACAGGCGCCAAGTTAAATTAAATTTCAGATAAGCAATGAGTTTTTTTTCAATGTAAGTATGTTCCAAATGTTGCATGTGACACACTTATACTAAGGATGAGATACACCTAACTCCTCCTCCTATGGGTAGGAGTGAATTAAGGGATACAGAGATACCTAAAATTACACACTAGCAGAGGTATCATGAAAAAATGAAGGCAGGGGCATAGGGTTCCCATGACATACTTTGGGGAATTTTGCGAGTTTAAGTCATCAAAATCTTTGGAAAGATAAAGTTATTTAGAAGACAATCACATAATGCTACAATATTTAAAATAGTTGTCCATTTTACAACCATTGCTGATGAATGACTATTGCTATGGGTACTATAAAGAAGTAGAATTTTTTAAAAAAAATCCTGCCCTTAGTGAAATATATATTATTTAAGTATTATTTTATAACACAAAATATTTACTTCTCAGTGCAAAACACAATAAGTATTGTTAGATGAATGGTACCATAAATAATGCTGAAAGAATTCAGAGCAAGGAATGATCTTTGTGGGCTGCATACCAGTTAAGAAGCATTAAAAAGTAGAAATTTGCCCCATTTCCTATGAGTCTAGAGATAGAATGAGCTTCAAGTAGAGGACAGAAAGAAATGGATGATGTCAAATGATAACTGGTGATTTGTTTATAAGTACATATAAGATGTCTACTTGGGATTTCTAGGGCTATTTGGAGAGTGAGTATTTTGCAGGAGCTAAGGATTCAAGTTAGTGAAGTGGCAATCTGGTGGTAAATTAAAGTCTCCATGAGAAATGTTGAAAATAAGAATTAATGAGATCTGGTGGCTTAAGGAGTAGAGTCCAAAATGATAAATCTGTGTAACTGGCGTGGTATCAACTCTGTTTTAACTATTGCTTAATAGGTTGAGGAGTTGAAGTGTTTTCAAAGTACTTTTTATTATGAAAATTTAAAAACATGTATATTAAGGGAAAGATGACAAAAATCTGTATACCAACCACTCAGAATTTAAATGTTTCAGGGTTTTAAAAAAATTATTCTCAGATCATTAGAAACAGAGTTGAAGTCCCCTTTGTATCCAGTCCCAGTCCTATTCCCCTTTCTCTCTGCAGTGATAACCACTATCGGAAAACTGGTGAGTTTTCTCCTATCAAAGTTTGTTATAGATTTACAACATATAGATATAGATAAAATAGCTAACATTTTGTATGTTTTAAAATGTTATAGAAAATATATCATATTTTTATATCATTCCATAGCTTTCTTTTCTATTTAAAATTATATTTTAAAGATATATAAAGGTTATAAGATATATTTGTTGAATAAATAAATCAATGTTGTTATGTCCCAAATTATTTATCCAACCTACTGATAAACATTTAGGTTGTTTCAAGCATTTGATTAGAATAAACATTTTTGTCTATGTCTTTTGAACAAATGTGCTAGAATTTCTCCAGGGTATGTTCCTAGAAGTGAAAAAAATACACATTTTTATTTTTAACAAATATTGCCAAGTTGCTCTATAACGCAGTTTTACCAAATCACCCTCCCACCATGTGTCCTATTTCCCAACATCCTTGCTAACCCTTTATTACTCTCTTTAAACTTGTCAATCTAATGAAAAACATATGATATCTTAGTGTTTTTAGTTTGCATTTTCATGAATACTAATGAGAGTAAATACTTTTTCATATGATTATTAGCCATTCTTATTTCCCTTCTAAAAAATTGCCTTTTCATAACCTATTTTTTTCTTTTTCTTATATATTCTGGATACTGATCCTATACATTATGAGCATGTTCTAGTGTTGTTTGTCTTTTAAGTTGTTTTTGAAATTACAGAATATTTATGGATTTTTACTGTTTACAAAGCTCTTTGGATACTCACCACAACAGTGTGAGAGAGGTGTTATTTTTGTTGTTGATTCAGATGCTGCTGTTGCTATCCTTATTTTTATTGGGCTCCTCCTCATAGTCTTCACTTGTAGATGTGGAAACTGAGGCTTTCATAAGTTACAGGTCCAGTGTCAAAAAGTGGCAGAACCAGTTCTCAGACCTGTGTGCTGTACTCTTTTAAGAGGCAAGAGGGCACCGCACGTCCTGGAAGTTAGGTATGGTCTCTGGTGTGCTGAAGATGGCTCATGTCACCTTGTGAGGGTCAACTGCTAAATTTCCAGAAATTTTGTGAACCAGTTGTTAACCACAGATACTATTAAATGTTGTATTATATATTTAACTTACAAATAAATAAATTACATTAAAAACAATAGTAATAAATACTCAAAACTCATTACTTCCTAACTATTTAGTAAATCTTACTATTGTGTATGTACTTGAGGTTGTTTGCATCCATGGCAACTGTATGATGGAAATCCTGCAGAGTGGTATGCTGCTATATATTTGTGTTTCTCTTTCCAACCCTGTGTTCAGTGATGTCACATAAGTCATTTGAAATCTGACATAGTAGGACTTTTTACACAATAGAAATCTGCTACAAATTAGGGCTTGAATTACTGTCTCATTTATTGTCTAGACCAAAGGAAGTGATGGAGAAAACAATAATGCAGATTAAACTCAAAAGTGTATTTTATCTGTAACAGTTGAGTAAGAAAAAATCTAAGAAAATGTTTCAGTATTTGAAAAGTATTATATTATTCAGCTACAAAGTTGCTTACTTCATTGACAAACAAATGAAGTTTCAATGCACATCCACACTTTTCTTTGTTTCACTTTTGTCTTACTTGTTAAAGAAGAGGAAAATGCCAACCAACATTCTTGTTGGAACTACACTCATTCATCAGTAACAACCAAGATTGGCTAAGGATATAAGAACTTGGTCAAAAATCAATGAAAGCAATCTGTATGAGTCAGTTTGCTATATAGAATCTATAATAGAGAATATTGTGTATTTTGTTATTTGAAATTTTATACCATACATTCATGATACCAATAACATTTCTAATAAACTTACGTATATGTGTGTGTACAATACACTTTTTTCCCCAGAGAGACAGTTATTAAATACTTTTCAGCAGACTGCTGGGTACCATCTTTCTCCTTCATTTCTTCCACTTTTCTAGGCCAATTAGGTGCTAAGCTCTTTGATTCTGCTTCTTAATTTTTTTTAGACTTCTTCACTTTGCATTCTCATTGATGGTACTTGAGAGCCTTATCTCTCATTGGTGTCATAGTAAGTTTCCTAGTAGATCTCAGCCTCCAAGCTTGTTTTCCTGCCATTATTCACACAGCGATTAGAGTGATTTTCCTAACATGAAAGTGTGATCATGTCACAACCCTGCTTCAAATTGTTCATTGGCTCCCATTGCTTTCAAGATAAAGTCTAAACCCTTTAACATGTCATAAAAGAAACTGCTGTTTATCCTCTGTCCTGCACTTCCAACTTCCATATCACAGTCTGGGCTGGGTGCTGTCTGTGTAGGTCTCTTTTATAGATGTTATCACATTATATTGCTTTTGCTCTTTCTGGCCTAATATTTTGTTATGAAAATTGTCAAACATACAGAAAAGTTAACAGAATTATACAGCAAACCCATTACCTACCACCTAGATTTCACAATTGATATTTACAATGAACATATTTGCTCTATTGCATAATCTACCCAGCTACCCATTCTTCTATCTATCTCTTTTCTTCTCTTTTTCTTTCTTTTTTTAGATGGAATCTGGCTCTGTGGCCAGGCTGGAGTGCAGTGGTGCGATCTCAGCTCACTGGTTCAAGGAATTCTCCTGCCTCAGCCTCCAAAATGGCTGGGATTACAGGCACAGGCCACCACGCCCAGCTAATTTTTGTATTTTTAGTAGAGACGGGGTTTCACCACGTTGGCCAGGATATTCGTGATTTCCTGACCTCGTGATTCACCCGCCTGGGACTCCCAAACTGCTGGGATTACAGGCGTGAGCCACTACGCCCGGCCACATCTCCTTTCTTTATGATGCATTTCAAAGTAAGTTGCAGACACTGGTACATTTTGTTCCCAAACCCTTCAGCATGGTATTGTCAACTAGAGTTAGATATTTGATTACGTAATTTTTTTTTTTTTGTAAAACTTGCCATTGCTCTTTACTTGCTTATTTTCTTCACTGGGTTGAAGTGACTGCGTCTACCTGTTTTCTATCTAGTGCCTCACATATAGTAGAAACTAAGTTAATGTTAGTTAAATGAATGAGTTTTGGATTTCATCAGATGTTACTTAGAGAACTTCTTGATCTTATATAAGAGTAGTTTTATGACTCTTTGGTTCATCTCCTCATTCTTCTGCCCAGAAAAGCTGTAGAAAGCAATTTATATTCCACCCATTCAGCATCGCAGACGATTAAAATGTGTAATCTGTTAACAATAGTTGACAAACTCTCACACTATGTCTTTCTACAAAGTCCCACAAGGTGGTGCCCAAATATCTTTTTTCAAACAATAGTCCCTCAAGACCCATGCAGAGTCCTGACTAAATTGTGTTAGTATTTGGCATTTTTGAATTTGGTCAATTAGAATAACAGAAAATACATAATTAAGTAAAAGTTACTCATTTTAAATAAAATTATATATGTGTAATTTCAAAATCTATAGTTCTGGATATAAACAATGAATAATGATAATAGGTACCTTATTTCATATCCTATTTAATATAATTAAAAGGTTGTAGAATTTAATATAATTAAAAGGTTGTTCATATCCCCAAATAGGAAAAAAAATTCACCTCAAGTCCCCTTTACTATAAACTTTGTCCATGAATGATCTACCCTTAGTATAGAATTTATAAGGGCAGAAGAAGAAACAAACTGTTGTACAGGAGGAACTAGATAATTTAGATGCAATGAAAAAAACAGATGACCCTATTACCTTAATTGGGAACAATGTTGTATAAACCAGCATTGTAACGGCTTAATATAACATGGGATAATAAATTACTTAATGCTCTTAAAACACTTTTATTCCAGAAATTTGGGAGAGTTATTTTAAAACTTTTAATTTTTTTTGATATTCTTATTAAATCTCAAATACACTGACCAGAAACCCCAAGTGGGTATTGTGTTTCCGCAACTTATTATTCATGCAAACGATGATATCTACCTATATTACTGGCTATATTTTGATTAGGGATGAAAAACATGGGCCGTCATTTACTGAAGTAGCTGTAACAATTCCCAGTTACTCAGATAAACCTGCCCAAACCTGTAGGAGAAAGTTTTTCAACCCAGGGTTCGAAGAGGTGGTGTTCATTGCCTTTAATGGCCCAGGCATTAAGATTTACACAGTGAGAGGTGAGACTCTTTAATGTGCTGGAACTTAGCCCATGATGATTTGTTCTGAGCCATTTGCCACTAAAGTTAAATCCTTATAAATATAAATTATTAGCCATACAGCCTCCTTTTTCTCCTGCTCAAGCACAAGCCTGGATAGCGCAAAGGCCTAAAATTTTTCTAGGGCATTTAGAGATAATGAAAGATGGCCACTTTGATGTACAAAGACCTAAACTTTATTCCCTCACTGATTAATGATTTGACCTTTGGGTGGGTCTTAATATCTGTCCTCTATTTTATCAAGTGTGAAATGGCAGAATTAAATAAAAGTGGTTGCTAAGTTTCCTTCCAGTTCAGAGATTTGACACTATTGTTTGTCCCGGAGACAAGAAAAGTTTAAATACCAATCAGTGGTACTAGACACTACAACACTGTCTAATACCTGAAAGTAAAATGAACTCAGTGAAAAATAGAAATACTTTTCCATTTAAAGCAGGGTTTAGTCAAGGTGTAAATAGATCTGATCTTTCTCTATTTGTAGGCTCTGCATGAAAAAGTTAAAACTGCTCTATCCACTCACCAAAGAAAATAGTTAAAGAAAAATATTGAACATTCAAACCTATGATAGGACTAGATCAATCTACTTTCAGATATTTCTTAGAAAAAAAATTGTAAAATTTTCCAGATGGCACCTTGATTTTTTTTTTTTTGGTCTAAAATAACTGCATTTAGTAAGGAATAAACAGCATGGAAAGAAGAAATATTAATATTGAAGAAACATTTTAGAGAAAGAGATTAATAGTCATAAGATTGGTATAATGGGAATTTAGCCTGTCACTATAGCCTACGAGGCACTATGTGTTGCCGATGTGACACAATTATTCAAGCTGGGGATTGAATGACAAATAATGAAGCAAGAGATCTTAGGGAGTAAACAATATAAAATATAATTGAGTCCATGTTGCTGTACACCAAAACTGCTCTAAACCATAAAGTTTATTAAATAATAGTAAGAATTGAAAAATAGTAGAGGGAATGTAGAAGGATCAACTCAATCAGAATTTGGTGAGGGAATAGGGACTGAAGTCACACTGTTCCAGATTTAAGCAATGCCACATCCTATATTTTATTACCAATGATAATTTTTATTTTCTTATTGTCTTTGAATGCTTTTAATCTTTCCCTTTGTTGACAAATAAGACCAATATAGTTTTGGTGTTTGCTGTGGTTTGGATATTTGCCCCCTCCAAACCTTATGTTGAAATTTCATCCTCACTGTTGGAAGTGGGGCCTGATGGGAAATGTTTGGGTCATGTGGGTGGATCCCTTATGGATGACTTGGTGCCATCCCTGCGGTAATGAGTGTGTTCTCTCTGTATTAGTTCCTGGGGAAGCTGATTGTTTAAAAGAGTATGACATCTCGCTCCCTGCTCTCTTGCTCCCTCTCTTACCATATGATCCTCTCATGCTGGCCCCCTTTCACCTTTTGCCATGAGTAGAAGCAGTCAATGGCCCTCACCAGAAGCAGATGCTGGTGTCATGCTTCTTGCACAGCATGCAGAATTGTAAGCCAAATAAACCTCTTTTCTTTATAGATTACTCAGCCTTAGGTATTCCTTTATAGCAACACAAAATGGACTAAGGCAGTATCCCTCTAATTACTGATGAAGGAGTTGAGAGAATGCCTTAGTCATATTCTGGGTCCAAGGATAACAAATCCCAGAAATTTCAGAGCTTTGGGGCAATTGTTAGAAATTCTACTATATCAACTTTTCTACTGACAAAAAGAAGAAAGAAAAAGAAAGAAAGAAAAGAAAGAAAGAAAGAAAGAAAGAAAGAAAGAAAGAAAGAAAGAAAGAAAGAAAGAAAGAAAAGAAAAAAAAGGAAAGGAAAGGAAAGGAAAGGAAAAGAAAAGAACCTTCAAGAACAAATTTCTTCAAATAGGTACGAAGGTCATTCATTTCTTCCTTGTTAGTTGGTAATTTTTTTTTCTACTCTAGATCAGCTGTGTGGGAGGTGGCTAAAATAGGGAGAAGCTTATGAAACTATACTATGCCTTAATCTTGGTCGAAATGTATAACTTTGATTTGTTAGCAGCCTTTTTTTTTTTTTTGTATTTCTATGACTTAATGCAGATAAAATTCTCTGAAATATGTAAGTCCTAGCAGACTTGTCTCTTTTTAAATGATTCTAGGACCCCAAAATACCATCACCACTGAAATTAAGATGTTGGCACTGGTACTAGAATCAATAAATACAATGCAGATCCTACTATGGTAGCATATTCAAAGAATTTGAAAAAGTTGAAAAAAGATTTTCATCTAGCAGAGCTTTGGAGAAGAGCAATTTATTGTATCATAGACCTCAAGTGATTGATAAACACTAAAAATTACTTCTAATAATCATTTATTTCACAAATATGAGTGCTGGGTTATTTATAGTAGTAACAATGAAAATAGTGTGCTATATTTCTTCTAGAAAGACTTTACTACAAAATAACTGCCGGAAAGGCGTGGGCTCCACGTTGCCTTTTTCTAGTCATTAGGGTTATCCATGCTCTGTTATTTGGTCTGGTGTGTGTCCAATAGCATACTAATTCAAGACCATCTGTTGGGATTAGGATTGCAGTGGCACATTGTTTCTGTGGGTGCAAAACTAATTGCCTTTTATAGATTGACAAAACTGAAGATTTTATTTTGCGTAATCTTCCCAATCAACTTAGTGCTGATTTTCACGCTTGGGAATGAGAGGTGGCAAATCTTTGGTTTGAGTTACCCTATTTAATGTTGGAGAAAGGGAATGGATGAGTAACCTGGACTCCAATCTCCTACCAACTTTAATCAAAACAGCTCCAAAACAGAAGGGCTTTAGTCCATTTCCCCCATCCAGGAATCACTTGTTTGCTTCTTAGTGGCATTATTATTCTGCATGTTGTTAACCTGCCTCAGCAAAAAGAAAGTTGACCTGAAAAGATGCTACTTCCTTGTCTCTTGATTCTCATCTCACAAAAGTAAAAAGTGTGATTAACACCCACAGGCTACCAGGTAAATACATGGTTGTTCCCTAGGAAATTCCACTGTTACTTCTGCATTATACCCATTGTTTCTTCTTTCTGTTACCAAAGCCTCTCGAAACTTCCTCGGTTCCTCAAAACCTGTTTTGTGAGGAGGAGACAGTGAAAACACAGACATTCACATGGATACTTAATGACACAGTAGTTGTTATAAGTGAGGCTCACAGGTCTTATAAACCTGAGTTAAAAGTTCATTTTGCCATTCTCTAGTTTTAGTATGACCATGGACAAGTTACGGAACCTCTCTCTGCCTCCGTCTTGGAAAAATTTGAATTCTTACAACTTCTACTATAAGTACAAGGGGTCCCGGAATAATGTTTTGTTCAATGTCATTTTGTTACAATATTGGATGAGAGAAAAAAATCAATTCCTGGACCAGGCTCACTGTGTGGAGTTGACATGTTTTCCCCATGTCTGTGTGGGTTTTCTCCAGGTCCTGGGGTTTCCTCCCACATCCCAAAGCTCTGCCCATTAGGTGCATTGGTGTGTCTACATGGGTCCCTGTCTGAGAGAGTGGGTGAGTGTATGAGTGCCCTGTGACAGGATTGTATCTTGTCCGGGTCTGGTTCCTGCCTTGCACCCTCAGCTGCTGGGACAGGATCTGGTCAACCATGAGCCTGAACTGGAATATGGAGGTAAACAGTTATCTTGTTTTTATCAATCTTTCATAAATGTATGTATGGCTTAGATTTATTCCAATGTTTAATATTAGAGGTGTTTTGAGTCTTTATTTAGAGGTTTAGTGATGTTTTTCTGACTAGAAATATGCCATAAGAGCTTAACTCTTATTTATATCAATTAGCTCGTGGGAAAATTGGCTTCATTATCTATTGTTTCACTTTATGTCACAGTTTCCAAGCACCTATGGAGGATGTTAAGTGAGAACTGTGGTTGTGCTTGTGAAGGACTAAATGAGGTAATGGGTGTGAAGCACTCAGGACAGTGCCTAGCACCTGGTAAGTGTCCATGAATTGGAGACTATTGTTGCTATAATAAGGAAATTCATACACATTAAAATGCCTAAGAAAGTTCATTTTAAATAATCATAACATGAACGTTTATATTGCTTTCTTGGATGATCTTGCTATTCTCTATTTCAGAGGAAGTCCATGGAGAAGCCTGCCTGTTAGTTGTCTAGGGGTCAGGTGGCTTCTTGGTAGTGCATATTACACTGATAAACATTGACTTAATATGGGCTGTAACCACAAGGTAGAATATAGGGAAAAAGAACGTGGAAAAACCACAGTGACCTTCTCTCCTAGACAGAGACCAAAATATTAGCCGCTGTAAACCTCTCATATTACAGTTTGAACACATCTTAATAAATGATTAAATCCGCTCTCTCGTTTCATAAGTGGGAAACTGAAGCCCCCATAAGAGATAGGGGCAGAACTATGACTGTACTCAGACCACTCTTTCCCTGTATATTATGTATACCTTTTATTACAAAAATTTCAAAAATCACAGAAATACAAAGACTAGAACAATGCACACCTATGTACATCATTCAGCTTTAATAACAATCAAACTGTTACCTCTCTTGAAAAAACAGCTTGAATCTGAGTCTGGTGTCATTTATACTTCTTCACAGAGATGTTCAGAACCAGTATCTTAGAGCACATCCCCCAGGCAAAGAAATGTAGCAATAAAAAGAGAAGGACATAGCATGAGAAAAAAGACAGGCTATCAACCAATGCCTAAAATGCAGAAAGTTCTCTGAAGTTGTTTTTACAATAGTCTGGAAAACACAGTCTCATTCTGAAAGACACTGTTCCTTTAAATTGCTTACTGATCCCACCCAGATCTTGCACCCTGGCCAAATGCCTGACCACTCTTGCTTTAACTTAGTCGAATAAACGTGCATAAAAGACTGCAAAAGATCCTAAAGCAAAGACTTTTATTTCCCACAGAACAGAACAATATCAAATAGCTAACTTCACCCCCTACCACAGTCCTTGCTGTTGGCATTTACTCAACCAGTCTTTAATTCCTGTTTGACAAACTTAATAAGGTAAGACATAATGGATTTATTTTAGTCACTTGAAATCAGATAGGACCATCAAGGAACTGTGGAAGACTAAATGACTTACATACTTATTAGGTGAAGAAAGCTTGTCAAAAGTTTGTGTTCTTTGCAATTACTTCAAATCAATTATTAGAAAAATATTAACAGTGTTAAAATGTAGAAATTTAAAATTTAAAGTTATTTTGAAATTGATTTTTAACTCACAGTCTTCTAAATTGTTTTACAATGATGTTAATATATTTTAGGACATCTTTTTCTCCATTTGGAACAGGGTTTACAATTCAGAATTAGTTATAGAATACTTTACAACTTGGCTAATTTGTCAATTTGAATGAAGTCTTTATTCAATCATTTTATATTTGTGGAGAAACTGAGATGCAAACATTGTAATTAAAGTTGGTGAACTCTGCTATAAGATCATTTTATTTTTGAAAAATTATAAAAAATAAAGTATCTTGGATTTATTTATTGATCCTGATATTTACCCCAAAAAAATTTTAGGCCAAAAGTAAAAATATAGTATTTGATTATAAATTATGATTGTTTCTGCATTTATAAAATTTAACCTATAGTAAACACAGAGGTTCACATTTCTTTCACTTAACTAATGGCACTGTTTTTTCTGAAACCTATTTTGCTTGTATGTGACATCAGAAAGAGGGAAAGGTGAGAATTATTAAAAACAGAGGCAAAATAAAACATGGTAAAAAGTGATAAGAAATGAGTGGGCTCTCAAGATGCCAAATTGATAAAGGAGAAAGATATTTCAGGGAAGCAGTAGAACTAACAAACTAGATAAACAAAACTAGAGAGGTATGCAAATGTCCTCTGGCTACAATAGGGAAACAGAAAGAAATAACAAGACTTTGGTCTGGGAGCGCTAGATTAAAAATGTCAGAGCAAATGAGAATAAAATATGATATATTGTGATTATTGTCAATGGAAAAGTTATGTTTGTGAATATCATATATACAGGGGTCAGGTATGAATTCATGATTATATGCCAAGAAAACAGTAACAGCAGGTGCTTAGTTTTGGGAAAAGATAAATCTTTATTTAAAGCCAGTATTTCTAAAACCTTACATGAAGGGTTTTGAAGAGTTGCTTGATTATGTTGCTTATAAAATCTTGCTCAGTTCTCAATGGAATTCAATTCTCAGTCTCTTGTTTCCAGAACTTCTGAGATGTTCCTTATGGTATGAACTCACCCAAAGAGAAAAGTCATATGTAATACCATGGCCATGGTGTTATTCCCTTTCCCCTTTGAAAATGCAATAACACCTGTGTTTTTCATATAGCCTTATCTTTACACTAATCTTCAGACTTAAAGTTGTACATCATTTATTTTTTTCCTTGCTTAGCAATGGGATAACTTGGGGAGAGACGACCTTTGTGTGTTCTGTTTCCTTAGCACACTTCTTGGTTTTGTTTTGTTTCGTTTTTAATACCCAGCTCTCTTTACATTTTGGTATACATTGTCTGAGGATCAGTCGGCATTTGGCCAATTGCTACCCAAGATGTTTGGTCATACCTATCCGAAGTTCTTTTAACAAACTTCCAGCTAGATGATGCTATGTGAGGAGCAGACTGTGGCATGAAGCCATCCATTGGTCCTCTTCTAACACAACAGTTTTGTTTCCCTTTGGGGTTTATCCATCTGGCATGTATGAAAAAAGTCAGTCTCCATCTCACTCCTCACTGCCTTTGCATATATTTCCACCCTCTATTCAGAGTCTGGAAAAATCGTGCTCATGATTTCCTAGATTCTTATCCACTAAAGGCAAGGTGCCAAAGAAGGAAAATGTGATTCCTTTTCCAGAACTCCTGAAGTCAATATAGTTTCAGCAGGCAAGCATTTTTAAGCCATACTAAATATTGATTTGCAATAAGCTTTCTCGTTGCCATTCTCTTGGGTATATTTCTCGTTGCCATTCTCTTGGGTATATATTGGGTATATTGAGGCAGCAACACATGAGTCTTCTCCTCCCAGGGAAATCTGTGAGTTTAAGAGCCCTTTGGTGTGTAGCTAGGCATATTGACTGATGAAGATTCAGGATTTCAACAAAGAATTAGATTTTTCATTGTTAATCTGCCCAGAAAAATAGTTTCACAGGGCTATTCAGAGGGGGTGCTTCTTGGCTTTAAGTCCTGTTTCTGTTCATTAGTTCTTTTAGCCATCCCTGGAAGAAAAGTGTTGCTTTTAAGCAAATCTATTGTTTTTGCTCTCATATTCTTTTGATTCATTGGATATGCAGATTTGAACCCCTGGTGGAGACAAAGTTTCCAAAGGTAAGGTAGAAAAGAGAAATAGGGTTCTATGGAACAGAAGGGCAATTGAATTTTTACTTTGACCTCAGAACTCATTGAAGTTATGTGTGTAGTATTAAGCCTAAAAGGGTGGTAGTTATCTACAATTCTACAATATACTAGATTTGTCAGGAATCAGTTATAATGAAAGTGAATGAAATGACCACATAGCAATCTGAATTCACCCTGAAGAATTTGGAAATGTCAAAGCAGATCCTGTGACTGAACCACAGTACTCATACAGAGTGGGATTGAAATGTTTTTAAATGGCTCTCCCAACTCTATGCTCCTCATAATACAATGGGGAATTAAGAATACTAAAATATAGTTCTTTGAATATATAGAAACTTTCACTAATAAATGTTTGGTCATGGTGCCGTGATTTATTTGGATTTAAATCTTTTAAAATCTCAATGTGAGTATTTTTCTAGAAATATGAATGAAAACCTCTTTTTTTCCAGTCACATGACAGTTTTCAACTCTGCTGGCTTGAAATTTTAAAATAACAAACACCGTATTTTATTAAAGTATTTGTAACTGACTTTTCTATTAAAGGTGCTACAAGGCAGATGATTTTTCACCATCTACCATAATGTGGAACAGATATTTTGTCTTCTGTACCCTGCTTTTGTCAGCGTTTATGAGTCAAACAGTATCCGGACAAAGAAAGAAAGGACCAAAGCCAAATTTGCTTGCAAGGAAAAGTGATGTTCAGGGTAAAAATAAATGTGTTTGTTTTTAAGTTTAGCCTGTTAAAAATATTTCTGTGAATTTTTCTACATAGCATTTGATATAAATAGCAAGCCATATACATGTATACATGTGGTAATCTACTTTGATAAAATTACATGATGCTAATATACCTGACATACTTATAGCACATAAGAGTTTTTAATAAGAGCACTTGTGCACTTATCATCTCATTTGAGCCTCACAGTAACCTTGTAAAACAGGCAGGACGAAGATTGCCACTCATAGTATAGATAAAAAAAATTGAGGTCTTAAGAGGTTGAGTGGCATACTCAAGGCCATAGACAAATTAACTAGTGAGATACAAGGCTGGGATTTAAACTTAAGTTGTGTTTAAGTTAGATTTCTTCCCCACTTACTCTTGGTACAAGGGGTATAGTCATTTTCTACCTTGATTTCAAGGAAGTTAAAAAAAAAATAGGGACTCACCAATATGACACAACCTGAGAATTAGAGTATCATTTACTTCTAGACAGCTATGCTCAGTGTTAGTTGGATTTTTAAAATGTGATGCATCTTGACTTCCCATTTCCTCCCACTTTCAGCAGGTTTAACATTGAAAAGATGCTCAGAATATATGATATCTTATTTATTTTAATTTGCATGATTTTACAAGGAGAAAATAATTTATAAACTTAGACATTTAGGTTTTTGCAATTTAAGCTTTCTGTCCAATGTGTCTCTCTTACTCTCCTCACACTGCTCTCAACACCAAACAATATCCAACACACCACTTCAGGGCTTTCCTTATGCAAATTTCCTTCATGATATGAATAATTATTTTGCCTAACCTGTTTACTCTGTTTCAGGCTCCATTTGTTTCATAGATATTGTCTTCATCGTGGACAGCTCTGAAAGTTCTAAAATTGTCCTCTTTGATAAACAGAAAGATTTTGTGGATAGCTTGAGTAACAAGATTTTCCAATTGACTCCTGGTCGCTCTTTGGAATATGACATCAAACTGGCAGCCCTTCAGTTTAGCAGCTCTGTCCAAATTGATCCACCTTTTTCTTCTTGGAAGGACCTGCAGACGTTTAAGCAGAAGGTTAAGTCTATGAATTTAATAGGGCAAGGTACCTTCTCTTATTATGCCATCTCCAATGCCACTAGGCTACTTAAGAGAGAAGGGCGTAAGGATGGTGTGAAAGTGGCTTTGCTGATGACTGATGGCATTGACCATCCAAAGAATCCAGATGTTCAAAGTATTTCTGAAGATGCCAGAATTTCAGGAATATCATTTATCACCATTGGACTTTCTACAGTAGTCAATGAAGCCAAACTTCGTTTGATTTCTGGGGATTCATCCAGTGAACCCCCTTTACTGTTGAGTGATCCAACACTTGTAGATAAAATTCAAGATCGCCTGGTAGGTACCTAATAGGTTGGTATACAGTTATCAACATAACTAATAACATAATTTTGTTGTAAATTCCGTAAGAAGAGATACTGGGTAAAAAAGATGGAGAAAATGAGAATTCACCTTGAAAACAGAAAGAAGAATCTTTCTGAAGTGTCACTGCACTTTCTTGGCAGTTTACTCCAGATAATCTGGAAAACTTCCAGGCTGAATCCCTGGAATTGCATTCTTAACTTTATTGCTAGCTGATGCTGAGGATTTTGGAAGGGGTTACTTTCCAATCATATACCTTAGGCTCCTGTTTATACAGCCTACAATCATGAACATTGCTGACTTATATTCAGGTTGTTTTCAACTTGTAGTGTTAGGCTATATTTGTATTAGGTTGGTCTTTTCCCATTCTATGTCTGTACAGATATTTTTGACATAATTTTGACATATTCTCTCTTACTCTTCTAAAAGAGTATTTTTGACTCTGTCTCACCTATCGTTATATTATGCTACTCAAAGTTCACAGACTTTCAAATTTTAAAATTACCTCCTTGTTTCTTAGATGTTCACAAGCCCATCCAATTTAAAATCATCTGCAACTTGCAGTCAAGCAACAGTTTCTACCATCAAATCAATGAGTCCCACTTGATTGGTCTGGTCAGCTTTTCTTTGTTTGTTGCTCAGCTGTGTGTAAAAGCCTTTCCTTGCTGCCTTGTAAAACACACGGCACCACAATCAAAAGGAAATCCCTCTTCGCAATATATCTCAAGGAGAAAACTCCTAGAGATAAATTGGTTGATTGGCTGAATGTTAAAAATTGATTTTCTTAAAAACTTGAATTTCTTTGATTTCCTGAGAAAGGAAGGCAAAAGTGTCCTTTATGTGTCCTTCATGTACTGAGCGTTTCGTATGGCTGTTTTCTACAGCTTGCACAGAAAACTCAGGCTCTATTTCAGAGACTGTTTTGCTCCTTTTGTCTTATCCGTCGATCCTTTTCTCAACATTACTCTTACCTTTTAACTCCCTGTTGTTTTCAGTATAAGATCTGAGGTTTTCTTACCTAAATAATAGCTCTTATGTATTGAGCACTCTCTCTGTATTAGGCATTTTCCTGCGCACTTTATATATTTTATTTTGTTCAATGTTTGCCACAATCTTATGATATAGGTACTGTTATTATACCCATTTTGTAGTTGAAAATTTAAGGCCAGTGAAGACCTCACAGTTTGCATGCTTAACCCTATAAAAGCATATTGAGAGAGGAAATAGTAGCTGCTTTTAAAAAAAAGATTTTCTCAATCAGAACTGCTCTGAAAGAGTTTAGTAGCAGCCCTCCTCCAAAGTGACTATTGTTTCTAGCCTTTTTTCCTTGGGGATTTGGGGTAAATGGGAGAGTCATGCCTAGATCAGAGATAGAGCTGATGGGCCCAGCCCTGCGATGCTCAAGGTAAGTGCTCATTCTGAGCAGCTCTTTTGCATGAAAAGGAAATTTGTAGTGGTTCCTGCCTAACACTTAGCCCTGCCTGTGCCATGACTTAAGTGGTCCTCACCACTAAACATAAAACCGAGGGCTCCAGCAGGTGCAGGAGAGAATCCTGGTGATGTGATCATGAGTAGGCTGTTGGTACTTATTCATCTTCACCCTTAAGATGGGTAATAGCTGACCATAGAAGATGCAGGAAAGGGCCGGGCGTGGTGGCTCAAGCCTGTAATCTCAGCACTTTGGGAGGCCGAGACGGGCAGATCACGAGGTCAGGAGATCGAGACCATCCTGGCTAACACAGTGAAACCCCGTCTCTACTGAAAATACAAAAGACTAGCCAGGCAAGGTGGCGGCGCCTGTAGTCCCAGCTACTCGGGAGGCTGAGGCAGGAGAATGGCGTGAACCCGGGAGGCAGAGCTTGCAGTGAGCTGAGATCTGGCCACTGCACTCCAGCCTGGGTGACAGAGCGAGACTCTGTCTCAAAAAAAAAAAAAAGAAGATGAAGGAAAGGCAGCTCCTTTTTTGGCCTCATGTCTAGGCTCAGGTTGTTCATATTCCCACCAGATACACCCTCGCTGAGAGCACTTGCTTCACTGAGAACACAGGCTCTTGGCAAGCAAGACTGGAAGCAAAACTGTCTGTTCCTGGGGAACCAGAAAATGACTGAATAATACTACTCTTCCTTAGCATCCGGTGACTTCAACTTGTTTGTTTAGCATTTGTGATTTCAACTTGTTTGTTCAGGTGGAAGCTCCATCAATAAACCGCTTCTTAGAAGGAGGTGCTGCTTTCCAAACACTTCCAGGATCCAAAGTGCTTATTAGGCTCTTCAAAGAATGGTACACCAA
>NW_012111364.1:9275967-9364682 GCF_000951035.1 Colobus angolensis palliatus
TTTTTTTTTTTTTTTGAGACGGAGTTTCACTCCTGCCGTCCAGGCTGGAGTGCAGCAGCGCGATCTCTGTACACTGCAACCTCTGCCTCCCAGGTTCAAGTGATTCTCCTGCCTTAGCCTCTCAAGTAGCTGGGATTACAGGCGCCTGCCACCACGCCCGGTTATTTTTTTTTTGTATTTTTGAGTAGAGATGGCCAGGCTGTTCTCAAAGTCCTGACCTCAAGTGATCCACCCACCTTGGCCTCCCAAAGTGTTGGGATTACAGGTGTGAGGCACAGCGCCTGGCCCAGAACTTGACTCTTGATGAGAGCATTGGAAAAATTCTTTATTTCATCCCTTAATTGTATTATATCTTTAGTTGAATTTTAAAACTTTTTATTTTGAAATAATTATGTAGTTGACTTTTTAAATAAGTTAATTAGGTGTGATTTAAGTATACAACTGCATCAACTTGAAGTGCACAATTCCATGAGCTTTTGACATAGGTACGCACCTGCGAAACTACCAACACAATTAGGACAGAGAACATTTCCATCACCTCCCCAAATTGCCTCATATCTCTTTGTAAGACCTCCTTTGCTCCTGAGCTACTGATCTGACTTTTGTGACTCTAGATTAGTGTATACTTTCTAGAATTTTATACAAACTCAAATAGTACGTATTCTTTTTGTGTCAGGCTTCTCGTACCCAGCATAATAATTTTCGAACTCATCAGGGTTGTTTTCCGTATCAGAAGTTTACTCCCTTTTATTGTAGAATAGACTTTAGTTGAATTTAATGGACATGAGTATACAGAATGAATAGATTGTTCAGGAGCTGAGACAAATCAAATCATTGTAAATTCCTTGATGCCTCTAGTAGGAATTATCATGTAAGAACCCTACAGAAACATTTTAGTTCTGAATTACCCAAAAGAGACTTAATGATTCCAAATTGAAGGAGACATGTAATATATTTTTACTGCTATTTTATTATAATTTACATAGTAGTATTGAAACCAAAGAAACAAATTCAACCCAAAGTCCTGGATATATATTACTTGGTCCTGTGGAAGAGTAAGAGAGGATATGTGAAAATTAAAAACAATTTTTTCCCTCTGTTGCCTTTGATGTTAAATATTTAAAAAGCCTTTATGGAAATAAGGATTGTAACAAATTTGTCTTTTTTTCTGAGATATTTTTAAAAAACATAAATTTAAGGTATTCCTTCCCTCACATACCAAGAAGAGATCAATGTGATTATGTCTATATCATCTTTAGAATTCTATGCTTTGTTAATCTATTAATTATGATCACTTTCCATTTTTTCAAGACTTCCTCTGTTTAGGGCCTTATTTTTGTTTTCTGTTTTAGATTTTATAGTGGCTGTTTTGCTACCATTTTAAGTTGAATTTTTTTGTCACAGGGTTTGTTCTACTTGCCTACCAAGTGCTTTACTGTCATTCTACCTGCTATGATATTTGTCCCTTCCTCACATGTTTTCTGTCCCCTTCTCGTAGCATAGACCTTATACTCCTTGAAAAATTGGTGGCTCCATTCTAGCATTCTGGTTTCACATATATAATATATGTGAATATATGTCATATATATGAATCCATTAATGAAATTCTGACTGTGTCTTCTTTTGCTGTTATGAGACCCTTTCCCTATTTATCCTGTTCATTGAAACTCAAGCATCCCCGCAGTCTGTCATTGAACATGCCCTCCCCTCAGGCTTTGACACAGTTCTCCTTGCAGCCTGCTTCCCTGCCTGGGTGCAAGCCCTCGCCACCTCCCAAGGCCTCCGGCTCTGTCCATGTGGGCCCTTCTGTCCGCTCCCTTTAAATGTCCCTCCTAACTGCTTCCTTTGTCTTATTGCCCACACTAGTCCTTATGATTTTTTCCCCCTAAACTTTGACATATAGGACAGCATACCATCAATGGGTGGCCCTTTGCATTCCTCTCTTCAAAGCCATCCAGAAAACCCATCTATTCCAAGAAGCCATCTTGTTACTGGCTCCCCTGCCCCTGGCCTAGGACCTCCTTCCTACTCGGGTTTCTGTGTGTTGTCCTCTGTTCCTGGGGCTTATAGCCTATAAGAACCCTCAGGGATGGGACTTTGTTCTTTGTTTGAAACAGTCTTATCTATTGTGTGGTTTTGGGTTCATTTTTGTTTCCATAGAAATATAAATTCCAGCAAACACGAATTTAAATGAGTTCCAAAAATAGTTTTTTGCATTGCTATGGTTTTAAGCCTTATGCCACATATTTCTAAAGAGCAATATGGCAAAGCAGAAATTGAATTTTCAAAGAAAGAACTGAAAAGAAGTGTAAAATTACACATCAGATACAGTAAGAGCTGAATTCATGAATTTAAAAACTGATTAAGATATTGCTTATTGTGGCTAGGTGTGGTGGCTCACGCCTGTAATCCCAGCACTTTGGGAGGCCAAGGCGGGTGGATCACTTGAGATCAGGAGTTTGAGACCAGCCTGGCCAACATGATGAAACCCTGTCTCTACTAAAAATACAAAAATTAGCCTGGCGTGTTGGTGTGCTCCTATAATTCCAGCTACTCCAGAGGCTGAGTCAGGAGAATTGCTTAAACCCGGGAGGTGTAGGTTGCAGTGAGCCAAGATCTTGCCACTGCGCTCCAGCCTAGGTGACAGGGCAAGACTCTGTCTCAAAAAGAAAAAAAAAAAAAAGACATTGTTCATTGTAAAAAGATTGTGATGTGACAAAAATTTAAATTTTTCTTTATTTCAGTAGTGGTTTTTAAATATTACAATTTGACTTGAATTATTAGTTGTTTTACTGCCTCTGTTGAACTTCTTTTGAATTTCTTTTCTCTCTCTTTCTCCCAGAGGAAACCACTCTCTGACGTGGTTTGAAATATTTTACATATTTTAATAAATCAGATCATATTGTACGTATCTATCTACAACTTGCTTTTGCAGTCAATTTTTATTGGAAATGTTGTAGAAAGGCATAGATCCAATGCGTTCACTTTAACTGCTGAGTAGTATTTCATTTACTGATCCATTCCACTATTGGCAATTATTTTATTTGCAGTTTTTCATTACAAAAAACAATGAATGCTAAAATGTGCAAGAGCAAGAATTTCCCTGTGGTGTGTCTGGAAAGGATGTCAGGATAACAGGCAAAAGCAAGAATTGTCCTGGCAGCCTAGTGATAATGCATGTCCATCTTCAGCTTTGTAGGCATAGCCAAATGTTCTACAGAGGGTAATACCATTTTAACTAAAATTATCATTGTATCTGAGTTCCTATTTCTCCATAGGACCTCCTAGCTCTTAAAGATACAAGTATCTCATCTGCTTTCAGCCTGGATTTACATGGCTAGTAATTTAAAATCATTTGGTTGGGAAGGGTGGTAGGTGAGACTCTAAATTTTGTGCATAGTATCTGTGGCTAAGGTTTTATAGCTCCTGAGATCATGTAGTCAAACTTTATCCTTTTTAATATGTGGAGAAAACTACCTGGAAGGATTGTATGACTTGTCCAAGGCCATATAGCTAGTTAATGGTTGAAACGGGATGGAAACCCAGAATGACACTTAATTCCCAGCCTAATTTTTTCCCTATTAAATCATTAGAGCCACTTAAAGCATTTTGTTATCTCGTCCCTCTATATTATTAGTTTGTACGGAAATAAAGTAAAAATAAAACTGAAGGGATGCAGCATCCTTCATAAAGCTACATACTCTTATATAACTTCCTTGTTAGCTTCTGCATTTTTAATATCTTGCAACAAATATTCCAGTGCTTGTTCCTTCATCTTTCTATTTTATCGTATGTAAATTACCCTTTCAGATGAAATCATAAGGCACTGGTTTGATATATAATTTCTAGGTTAAGAAAGTACTAATTCTATATGTAAACATAGGTTAGTTTCTTTCCAGCGTTTGACTTCCAACATGGCCTTCAGTGCATTTATCAGGTAATATCCCACTGAATTAAAGTATGGTAGAGAGGCCTAGGTGTTGGACAAAAACAAGATCATGACACTTCTGCAAAATTATAAATTTAAAATAGTTTTGAAAAATATCCTGGCTAATTTATTTCTGTATGGTACATATGACATGCACTGAGGACTGTCAGGAGGCACAGCCCAAGTGTGTTACCTTGGTTGAGTCACATTATGGTGGAACCATGTTTCCTTATTGCAAAGCAAGAGGTTGAGTCTGATTGACTTCTAAGACTCATTAAATTTGTTTTTTTGTTTTTCATAATGGTCACTTTTTATTAGGAAATATTTATTACTTTTCTATAACTTAATTTTTTTCCTAAGGTAGCCAGTTATAAATGTAGGTCGTCTTTTACATAAGTAATGCATATTACTATGAACTGTTCAAAATTTTTACCAGAATATTATTCCTAATACTGTTTAAATTTAAAAGCTGAGTATCTTTTTTTTGCTTATGTTGAAATTCTATAAATAAAGTACCATATTAGAGGCTTTTATTTTATTTTATTTTATTTTTTTCAAATTTGAAATAGAAAACCCTTCTCCTAGTGATCATGATAATGGAAATCTTTGTCTGCTCATAATTCAGACCATCTCAAAAAATGTCACTGGACTTTGTAACTTTCTCTTTTTGAGTTTTAATATGATCTAACACCTATTAATATTTCATGAAATTATGATTATATTATTTTAATCTTGAAAAATAAATCATGAAAAATAGATGCATGTATATGTGCATAAGGATGGAAAAAATTAAAAATATAAAATTATATATTCTGCCTCAGTCTTTGTATGTAAAAGTGAGAGCTTTCTCATTATGACTGATTAACTTTATAGTCAAATTATGGAGATTACAGAGCTGATAAAGAAAACAAAAGATAAAACATAGAATGCAGTAAGATGAAGTTCCTAGAAAATATAGATTACTTTTTAATGATAGTTATATCTCCTATTATCACATGGCTCGAACTGCTCATTGGGTGGTTGACTGGTTGGCTTCATTGCTTTTACAAGGTTAAAAAGGCTGAATTGCTATTCTTTGTGGAAACTTCATATCCCATGGGGAATAATTACAACTAATAAGTAGCTGAAAGCAGAACTATGAATCGAGTTAATGCTTCATTCTTTTTTCCCTTGTAGGATATCTTATTTGAAAAGAAGGTAAGCATCACATGTTTTGATTACTACGAATTACTCTAAAAACTTGCATTATCAGATCAGCATTATAATTCATATTAGAAGATTAAGTGTGACTAAATAAAAAAGCTTAGTTCTTTTAAAATGAGCCACTCTATTCTGAGGCAGCCGTCTGATTTCTTTTATACTACCATATTCAATGCAAGTTGGAAAATTTGGAAAAAGTAGGAAATATTGAATGTGATTCCAGGAGTGATTTTAGAAATCAGTCATAAGCAAACCACATAGTTGTTGCTTACTTTGATGTGATTCCTTTATTCTAAGCATGTATCTGACATCAGCCACATCAGGTCCTCCATTTTGGGGGGTGTTCCTAGTGTTGGCTAGGTTAGACAGAGGGTTCCCAGCTAAGAGAGTTTAGAGTAATCCCCTACTGCCAGACGATTGACTTTGAGCTCATTCTCCTTATTGTAAAGAAAAGGCAGCCTGATGATGGCCACCAGACCATGTGGCAAAGGAATCTGGCCAGTAAGATTGAATGGGCCTTAGCACAATAGGCAATCATCAGCTTGCTGAGGAATCCTGTCCTGGACATGCATTTCTTAAAAGAAAGAGTTTGGAACATCTGAACTTTGTTCAATGAGCTGCTTATTTAACATCAGGAAATTTACACTATTGTTGCATAAAATAATAGGAGTTAACCAAACTTGTAGTGCACCATGTTTTATTAAATTGTACATGCTCAGATATACCATTATGTTATGGACCATTAAGAAAGGAAAAAAAAATGGCTGGGCATGGTGGCTCACGCCTGTAATCCTAGCACTTTGGGAGGCCGAGGTGGGTGGATCACGAGGTCAGAAGATCGAGATCATCCTGGCCAACATGCTGAAACCGCATCTCTACCAAAAATACAAAAAATTTAGCTGGGGTCGTGGCGCATGACTGTAGTCCCAACTACTTGGGAAGCTGAGGCAGGAGAATCACTTGAACCCAGGAGGCAGAGGTTGCAGTGAGCCAAGATCGCCGCTGCACTCCAGCCTGGCGATAGAGCGAGACTCTGTTTAAAGAAAAAGAAAGAAAAAAAGCCCTTGCCAACTTAACTATGATACAGTGTCTTCTTCTTAATTGCAATTCTTACTTTATACATATGGAAAGAAGTTTTTAGACATTTTGGATGTAGATTTAAAAATCCTGTATCACTTTCATATATACATATAAGGGAATATATAAGCAAAATAACTTGGTTATTTCTAAAACTTTTTCACATCACAGTCTAAATCAAGCTTGTTCAACTTCCTGCCTGTAGGCTGCTTGCGGCCCAGGACGACTTTGAATGTGGACCAACACAAATTTATAAACCTTTTAAAAACGTTATAAAATGTATGCATGGAATTTTTTTTTTTTTTTTTTGGCTCATTAGCTATCATTAGTATTAGTGTATTTTATGTGTGGCCCAAGGCAATTCTTCCAATGTGGCACAGGGAAGCCAAAAGATTAGACATCCCTGGTAAATCTTCTGAATCATTTTTTGTCTGAGTTGTTGATGTCCTTGTTTTTCCACATAATACTGACCTCTATGCCAGCAAAAGCATTGGTGATGAAGCATGTCTTAAGAATGTTCTGGAATTTTCTTCCATTTCATTCTGTAAGTTTTGAAGTGCATGTGCAAAAAGCAACTACTTTGTCATGACTGAACCTGATCAACAGCTATTATAAGACTCATTCTGATTTCAGAGTTGTTAAAATGAGGAAGAAAGTGCATCTTAGAATTAGTAAAATATAAGTCAAATGTTTTCCTTTGCCTAGTAAAGGAGCATTTAATATTATTATATTATTGAGCTTTGATGTGTTATGTAGAAGAGAAGCAGCAGAAATTCTAAAAGTCCATTGAAAATATTTATTTTCTCCTTTTAACTGGCATCTATATATTATATATGTATTTTTGATGGGATGTCTATTTTATTTAACTATGCTGAAATTTAATAATATTTTGTTAGCTGGCTCTTGATAGGTATAAATTTGCCTAGAATAATTTAATAGAGAGAGCAAAACCTCCATAAATGTGCAAGGTAAAATTTCTTAGAGAGTGTTCCAGTTGGTTATATACTGAATACAATTCGAAATGCTATATTTCACTGTGTGTTAATATCATATTTCATTATTGATTCAGTGTGAACGCAAGATTTGTGAATGTGAGAAGGGAGATCCAGGTGATCCAGGGCCTCCTGTGAGTATATTTTTACTTTGAACTTAAGTCAGAAAGTCCTAGCAATGATAGCTCTACTGGCTCTTGAAAACATCAGGGCTATTTCGCACCGTTGAAAAGCAATTGTTTGGAAATGGCAGCAAAAATGGAAATGCTACTTCTTTCTTTTATTTCTAAAGGGACGCATTCTATCCTTAGAAATAAGCCTGGGATTTTACTGACCTGAACTGAGGGCAGGAGTGTTTTGAAGTTGTTCCCACAAAGGACATTTATGTCCTTCTTCGTAAAATAAAGCCAGAATTTCTCAATAGTGAACTGAATACAGAAAAAGCTAATACAAATAATCGTGCTTTAAGCAAAGCTTTATCCCACTAGAAACAAGAAGCATAAGCCTCTCTGAAAGTTAAATGTTGGCTTCACATGAATGCAGCAGTGCAGCAGCAACACTGTGTGGCCTCATGGACAGGAAGCTGGTCGGGATGCTTTGGGGGATTAGGGTGAGTTCTGTGAAATGGAAGTAAGCATGTGGCAACCAAAAATAAATGGCAGGATTTACTATGATGATTCATCATTTGATAAGATAATCCAGGAAGGACTGCTTTCTTTATATTCTGGCCTAATAACTTGTAGGTGCCATGTCTGTACTGGGAAGGCATTTGAAATGACATCTAGATCACTGGAAATGCTGAGCAGTTTTTTAACATTTATCTTCATAAAGCATCCACATCCTTATTCAGTCTTCTATTTATTTGTGTAATTACAAATATCATCCTTAGGGTTCAGAAGAAGCCCTGTGGAGAGTCTCACAAAATGCATGGATAAAAATTTTCAACTAATGCTTGTATTTGGGGCCAGGAGGGGAATGTGAATTGTGAATGTATTAGAAGGTGACAAATTTTACCTTGAGACTCGGATCCAAAGCCTACACTTTTTCAAACCATCCTACCAATCAGAGGATCTTTTTCTCCTCAAATGCAAAGTTAGATGCATTATATGATAATGGGGCAGCCAGTAGAAGCTGACTTTGGCTAAAGCAAAGGTTTAGCCATCCCTTCATATAAAGTCTTCGTTTATCCCCATTACACCAAGAAATGGCCAGGGTAAGGAATATTTCTTTATATTTTAAAATGAACAGTAAGAAAGCTCAGCTTTCTTGCTAAGCACCTGACAATTTTGTCACATTCTTGTCACATTTTAGGGATAAGCCACAGAATATGTCATTTAACATTTATCGAGTACCCCCAACACCAGTTCTCAGAAAAGCAAGCTTTTTGGTTGATTAGGAACAGGAAAACAAAATGCTTTTCTGGAACACAATTACAGAGCTCCTTTCTCCCATCTTTTGAGATTGTCTACTGGATATCAGAACCTCTTTGACCAAAGGCGAGCAAGCTGGCCTGGTCCTTTTAAAAGTGAGTAACAGAGGGGAATTGTAGAAGTGACCCACAATGAAGAGAGATTGGGAACAACTCCTATCCTTCGGCCTGTTGCAGCTACTCTTTTAAATCTTTGCATGAGTTTGATTTTGTTTTCAAAACTGCTGAGAAGTAATTGTTTTGGGAAGAAGTAATTGGTGGGAAGACAGAAACATTATTCTCTTTTGAGCAAATCTAGAAAATCTGCCAATGCACGACAGTGATTTTCCCGGTGTAGAAAAAGGGAGAAGAGAGTTGAATTTCTACCTGGCAGGTAAAGGTTTTACAGTTCACCCTCATTCTAGGAGACAAAACTGATCAGAAGTTATTATAAAGTATAGAAAACGATAGAATACCTCCTTAAAATAATATTTTTTCCCGTTGCCTTCAGGGTACACATGGAAGCCCAGGTATCAAAGGTGAGCGAGGACCAAAAGGAAACCCGGTAAATGAATAAACAGCTTTTCTTTAAACCAGCATATCTCCTAGATTTGTTTTTTAAAACAACAATTTTAAAAATAAAAAGCATTGTAGTATATGGCAAACATCTGACAACTTTTGTGAAGAATACAGATGTCCACTTCCTATATTATCTATCTTATTTCTGTTAGCTTGTATTCACAAATTCTAAGTAACATATGAACATTTTAGTCAGTAAGTTTACGAAACCTGGGGACATCAAATAAATAGAAACTAGTACTTAAAGGATAGCAGCCCATCTTATTTAGGATAGTGTTTCATTAACTGCTAATATGTGTTCCATATCAGATTGACATTGGCACTTATGCTTTTAATGGGTCTACTTTTAATGAATAACTGACTGACAGTAATAATAGAAAAGCCACCAGATGGTTTCTCACTCCCAGAGCATCTTCAAGTACTTCTCCAATTCTTTTCTCTGTGTACCTACCCCTCCGCCCCCACCCCCCCCCCCCAACAAATCCTAGGCTTTTAAAGAAAACATTCACCTGTTCAGATCATTGTTAGGATTTTGGTTCCAAGTTCAAGAACAACAGCAGGAATCACAAAGAGAAAAGTAGATATAACTATGTGAAAATTTAAGGCAAAATTCTGTGTAATGAAAAAATAATAATTAAAGAAAATGAAGTGATATGCTTTGGTTGTGTCCTTACTCAAATCTCATATTGAATTGTATGTAGCTCCCATAATTCCCACATGTGGTGGGAGAGACTGGTGGGAGGTAATTAAATCATGGGGGATGGGTCTTTCCCATGCTGTTCTTGTGATCGTGAATAAGTCTCATGAGATCTGATGGTTTTATAAGGGGAAGTTCCCCTACGTATACTCTTTTGCTTGTCACCATGTAAGATGTGGCTTTGTTCCTCCTTCACCTTCCTCCATGATTGTGAGGCCTCCCCAGCACTGTGGAACTGTGAGGCCATTAAACCTCTTTCTTTTATAAACTACCCAGTCTCAGGTGTGTCTTTGTTAGCAGCATGAGAATGGCCTAATATAAGGAGGGAATATTAAAGAAATAGAAATATCAGGGAATATTTGCATCAAATGTAATGGACATTGGCTTAATTTCTATAGCACATTGAGTTAATTTCTGAACACAGTTTTCAAGAGAGGAAACAAAACTAGTAAAGAAAAAAGTAAAAGCACATTTAATTTCATTAGGTAATAAAATAAATTTAAATAGAGAGAATGAGATATCCTTTAATAGTGATACTTATGAGGATTATTTTTTTTTCTTGGTTTTCTAGTCCACATCGTTTGTTTTTGTGTGTGTTTTGAAGTTTAAAAACATTTCTTTCATTATAGCAATTAACACAGCAATATTAAAATAATAATAACTAATTACAGCAGTGTGGCAGCGAAACTGGTTTGCTTTTCATTGCAGGTAACTTGACACAAATAGTTTGGGAGCAATACATAAGAGGCACTCGAGTACTAACAAAGTTAACTATTAAAAATTAACTCATAAATGAACTCTAAAACAGCCCTATTAGAAAATTTTTAGGGAAGTAATGAAAAAAAATCATAAGTTAAATGCATAAAAGTATTTTTGGCAATTGTCTGCTTGTCAAGGAAAGGGAATATAGCAACCTTGGATAGCTTTACAACATACACACACATGCACAACCAAACAACCCTATACTCACTCATCTTATGTACGTTCAACCTGATGCCATCATGTCTTCTTTTTGTTGTGTTAAATACCCATTAGAAATGTATGTTCATGTTTTATTTCTTTGGTTTGTAATTTTGTGCCACATAATATATTTTCTTAAATCTTGCTGAAATCAAGCAATTACTCTTGAGGACATTTTGGAAAACATTCCAAAGCCCCTTTGAGAAAAACCAGAGTGACTGGGTCCAAGTGAGTATAATGCTGTATTTGAGAACAACGGCTGTGTTGTTCAACCGGGATGTGGCGTAAGCTGTGAAAATGTACCTGGATCCTGCACCCTACACATCTGGCTTCACTCCAAAGGGCGAAGTTTATCTGAGTTGCTATTTTTTTTTTTTTTTGCCTAGATTGCATGGGCAAAATGTCAATGGGAAAGACTAAAGATGTTTCCTAATTGGGCTAAGCTATTAATCTTCTATATAATGCATTTTATTGAGCAACCAGTCACTCTTCAGGGTTGTGGAATTTTGACTGTTTTTTATTTGTCACAGGGCGATGCTCAAAAAGGAGAAGCTGGAGAAAGAGGTCCTGGGGTATGTACACAACTGGGATGCCTTCCTGAGAAAGTGATCCTAGGTTACTGATTTTGTGGTTGACCATTTTGACCCCTGTAGTGCAAGTGCAAAAGTGATTTCTATCTACCCTGTGCTCTTGATGGCTCAGGAAGGCAATCAGAAAGATATGATCTTAGAATTGGAAATGTGGGGAGAAAATACTCAGCTCAACAGGAGTGAAAACAGGAGCAGGAGTGTTCAACCCTATCAAATTCTCTGATGCTTAATTTGACATTGGTGAAAGGCTCCAACGAGAAAAGTATTTGCTTTATTTCTTATGTTTTTAAAGATAAGGAATAAGTTAGAATTTCAGGAGCATAAGAACTACATGGTCTAAACTATGCTTTTTTAATCCAATTCTACAGACATAATAAAATGTATCATTCTATTTGATTTCTTATCCCCCAAATTAGAAGATAGTAGATATTGCCCAAGAACTAATTACAGTATGTTTCTTATTTTGCACTTTTCTGAGCATTGCAGTAAGTGTATCAAATAGCAGAGATGTGTACAGTGAATAAAAAGAAGACCATATGACATTGCCGCTCTCTGCTTGTCCCCCTGGATGTGCCCTGAACTTAGACCCAAAGATCTTAAAAACTGTTCTCTTGGTATTTTTAATCAACTTCATTAAAAAATCTCATAGAAACTTTGGTAACGTCAACAAAAAATCTGAAATGTGTGTTACTCATTCAGGAAACATTTCTTAGTTATCTTCTATGTATAAAGCATACGAGTATGTAAAATAAAACTAAGATAAAATAATTGTATTTGTAAATAGCTTATTATCTCATAGGAAAGAATTCTACGTTCATCTGTTCCTCATTGGCCACACACTTGGAAGTTTTATTTCCTTCACGAAGTTTCCTTTTGTAAAAAAAAGTCAGTCTAGGCAAAGTGACTCATACGTGTAATACCAGCACTTTGGGAGGCCTAGGTGGCCTTAAGTGATTAAGGCCACTTGTTCGAGACCAGCCTGAGCAACGTAGTGAGACCTTCTCTCTACAAATAAATAAATAAATAGATAATAGTATTAATAAAAAAGTCATGCATAGAACAAAATTTTGTAGTCTGACTCACATGTAACTGCAATAATAGCTTATTTATTAAATAGGTTTCTTCAGCTGTCTAAATACATCTGACAATTTTATTTCCATACTTGAAAAATATACCTGTATGAAAGACAAAAAAATCCCATTTGAAGAGAACTTGCTGCTGCTTAGAGTTGCTAATTTCCCAGGCCATGTAATACTCATTATTGTATTTCTTGAAGGGCAATGGGCAGTGACACAGTAGAAAAGCCTGTACAGGATTCACAAGGGTGACACACAGAAGACAGCAGAAGTGCTGGCCCCTTATTTAGTGTGAGATAAAAGACAGTAGCTTAAAGGTCACTGTCTCATCAGGGCTGATAAAGGAATCTGTCATGTCCTTGATGTTATATATTTTAGACTGAATTTGAAAGGAGGACCATAATGGATACAAATATTTACACACATTTTAAAGGCCATTACCTCAGCTCATTTTCAAAGCCAATTTCTTTCAGAGTCTCCGTGAAACATTTTTAGCTGCAATAGTTCATAGTTTAAAAGTCAATATAACAGTTTTGAAGGGACCATTACAGGCCATCACTTCTACAATGACTTTCAGTGTACATTATCGCCTCTAGTTTTGGGCCAAAGGGATATGAAAAAATACCTGAAACAGAGAATAAAATGTGATAAAGGGAAGACAGATTATTTTCTTCTCCTCAGTAAATGCACATTTCTCCAAGCACAAAGAGAAATGAAACAGTTTACATTTCTATGGTCTAATTTTCCAGGCGGTATAGATGTGTTTTTGTTATACCTTGTAACTGAAAAATACCTAACCCTTATTCTAACTCTGCCTTAGAGTATCATATTTTACTTTTTCTTCTCTTTTTAAATTAGGGAATTCCTGGGTACAAGGGTGACAAGGTAAGTTGGTAACAACAAATAGATAGACCAGAATTTCAAAAAGAAAAACAGAAACAGAAATGTACTTATGAACTTAATAAAAGTTATTTTCTTTGTTTTTGTAAGTCTGGATTCCCTCATTCCTTAGTTAACATAAAACAATAATAGAACTTAACATGTGGATGTGTGTTATAGGGATGGAGGGTACCATAAGATTCCTGAGATTAGAATCCAGCCTCCTTCAGCTTTGCAAACATGAATTATTTTAATAGGGAACCCCGGTTTATAAGCCATGCAGCACAGGTATGCAGGCTAAAAGTTTCTTTACACAAACAGATTCAGCAATACTGCAAGTAGGTTGCTCCCTTGGTGCTTAACTTCCTATGAAAACCTAGACACCAAATCCTCTCCCAGGGGAAAGAGAGGATTTATCCTGGTTAAGCAGTGAAGAGCCACTGACTTCATTGAATTAGGCAACGGGGTAGAGCTCTCAGGAGAGTAAATTTGGCAAACAAACTAAAGGTATGGGTTGGTAGATGATTTGATGATTATTTGTGAGTTACAAATTAGGATACCAAACTGCTTTTAAAGGGTTTAACAAGTTGTACTGGGGCTCAGGAGCCTCTGAGAGTGCTCACTGGTTCATTGATAAATCTGTCCCACAGATCTCATTATTATCAGATTTTCTATCTGAATCAGAACATGCACCTATCATCCATTCCGTCCTACAGGGCTACAACCCTCAGGCATGGGAAAGAGGCTGGAACTTTAGAGGGTCCAGCTCTGAGTCTCCTCTGGCCTCCCTACTTCCCATGGAGCCAGGAGTCTGCAGGAAGTCTGTGCTTCCTTCTCCTGGATCATACATTGGGTAGCCAAGACCACAAAAGGCCTGCTGCTGGGAGGGCATACAAAAACCTCCTTTCCATATCCAACATCTTTCTAGGCTGGAGGGGGAGCCAAATGGTAGCTGTTTGTTGGGGCAGGAGAGGTCATATAGGGGGCTTTGTTGTGCTGCCGGGGGCGTCTTCACATGTGTGCTCATGCTCTTCTTGCTTTGGAAGGAGTTGGAGGTGGGAAGTGAAGTGGGGGCCAGGCTGCAGGGGTCTATGTCTGGCAAGGACCTCTGAGGGATTCACAAGTCTTTTAATTCTTTATTCCTTTTGAAGACATATTTGTTAAAAAAGGAAGCCAGAACATTATTAGTTTAGTTATAACTTTCAACTATTTAGACACATGGTATGTGGGCTTCCACTTACACTCTTGCCCTGGGCCCTGCAAATATTAGGGGTGAGCCTACATGCAAGCAAATAAATATATCCTAATTGTTGAAAATGTTAGGCCTCCAAGGGGAAGAGTGTAAGAAATCCCATGATTCTACATTTAGCAGCCTTAAGAACTTGGGTAACTCAACGTCTTGGAGTATCTGTTTCTTCAACTGGATGGATAAAATTTGTATAGGCCTGCCTAACTTACAGAGTGATTGGAGAACCAAATAGTAGGCATGACAGTGTATTCCAAAATGTTGGCTTGTCTACAAATGTAAGTGCCACTATGAAGAGGAAAGGAACAAATATTAGTATGGGAAAACAAAAAATTTTCACAGTTGTAAAATTATCAACTGTGTATATAGTTGAGGAAAATTATGGGTGCCCTCCTCCTCCTTTTTGATTTATATAGTGAGGTAGTTATCAACACAAGGAAGCTTTATACATATATTTTTTGAAAAGATTCATTTTACTTTCTGGAGAATTATTGATTCACTGGAAGAGTTCTCACGTGGAAAATACAAGCTGTCAGAGCAAAGTGACCCTGAACCATCGACATTCAAACCAGAATTTCACCAGGAGCAGCAGCATCAGAAAATAGAGGCTGAGAACAGAGCTGATCTGTTTATGGCTTTCTGAAGTACTCGCTCTCTGAAACTATGTAGTTGTGGCCATTCCACAGGGATTAATGAGCCTACCAAAAAGGAAAATGCCTTTGCAGAGGCAAATAACATGAATACAATATTTTCATTGATGGCAATCTGTGCCCTGCAAAAAACAAATGCTGTTCCTCAGGCCCCTGTAGCTAACAAATCTGTCTGGACAAATGGAATGTGAATTCTAGCCAAAAGCATTTTGAGTGTATTTATGGTACTTTTCTGTTTTATATTTTGGTGGTTGACTCATTTTATTCCCATCCAAAATTATTAAATTAATTGCTTTCTAATTGATTCTTCAAAAGTGATTTTCCATTTGCATTCAGAAATAAATGTTCAACTTGTTCTAAGTGAAAGCTCAGTTTTTCCTGGGTCAGTTTGACTCACAAAAGGATGTGAAGAGAGAACAGATTGCATTTGATCAGAGGCATAGCCGGCTCTAAGAGTCACACCTCCCTCTTCCCTGCTTCTGATGCCTGGAAGAGCCCAGGCAGTACCCTAGGCAGAAATGTTAGGTTAATGGAAAGTGACTTGCAGCCTGTAACTGTGTGCCTTGTTCAGCTACGGGTGACTGATAAGAACATGCACTTGAGAGCCTAACAGACTCAAGTCTGTGGTCGTGAACAAAGTATGTAATCTCTCTGAGCCTCATTTTGCTTATCTGTGAGTGGAGATATGTATATATACCTCACAAGGCCGCTATGGGGATTAGCAATAATGTAAAGGCTATGGCACACACTTCACATCCATAATTGGAAGTCATAATTATGATTTCCCTCCGTAGAGCACTGCTATTAAAACTGTGGTCTGCAAGCTGGTTGCCAGTCTGTGAATGGTTTGTTGCTATTCTGCAGCAAGATAAAGCTTCCACCAGCATATAAATCCACTATATCACTACGTATACTGTTTAAAGTTCAGCTGACATTTATTTTTCATAGCAAGACTTCCTTGATGAAGGAAGCAATGCATTGATTTACATTTGAATGCAATTTCCTTATGTCATTGTGTAGTGGCACTTCCAGTAACACGCCCTAGAGCAGTACAGAGGCAGAATAAAGTAGCAGCAGCAGAAGCTAGTGTTGAGAGCACTGGACTAGGAGTCATTGGGTAGCCTGTACATTTAAGTAAATCATTTGACATCTCCAATTGTGTTTCCTTATCTTGAAAGTGAGAATTGAATTGAGGATCAAAATAACAATATATATATAAAAGCATTTGGAAAACTCTAAATTGATTTATAAATGAGATAATATTACTATGATTATGAAACTTTAGTCATTTTTCTGACTGTCACCTTTTAGTTCTAATTATTAGAAGCCTCAAAAGTCTGATCTAATGAATTAGTATTCAGAGGTCCCAATTCTCATTCTACTTGAGGAAACGAACTTTTTAAAAACATTTATTTTTATTTAAAAATTTTAATTGACAAATCTAAAAAGTTCATATTTATTGTCTTGTATAAAATATAATTTGATAAATGTATACATTATAAAATGGCTAAATTGAGCTAATTAACATGTGCATCACCTCACATAATGATCAGGTTTTGTGGTGAGAATGCTTAAAATCTACCCTTTTAGTGATTTTCAATACAAGATGTTGTTATTAATGATAGTCATCGTGTTGAACAACAGATCTCTTGAACTTATTGCTCCTATCTAACCAGTTTTGTATCCTTTGACCAACATTTCCTAAGTTTCCACCCATTCCCCCTGGTAACCACCCTTCTACTCTGTGCTTCTGTGAGTTCAAATTTGTTAGATCACACATATAAGTGAGATCATGCCATATTTGTCTTTCTGTTCCTGGCTTATTTCACTTAACATAATGTCTTCCAGGTTCAGGTTCCTCTATGTTGTTACAAATGACAGGATTTCTTTCTTAAAGGCTAAATAATATTCCCTTGTATACCACATTCTCTTTACTTAACCTTCTTAATTACAAATTTTTAGTCTATAAAATTGGATTAATATTTATCTCAGACAGTTAATGTCAGATTAACTGAGATAAAATATGATACACTATCACTGATAAACTCTAAAGCACAACTCAAATGTTTTTTCAGCAATATTCTAGGGAAGACGGGTAAGTAGAGCATAATAATGAAAAATATGTAGCGTGCTTGCTGCCAAGTCCCGCTCTCCTACAGCAGACTTCGCTAACTCATCATGGCACCTGTTCCCACTAACTCACGATGCAATCTCATCTCAGAACCTTTCTCTCACAGTTCTCCAGGTGAACACTACTGGGTGATCAAGGTTGGTACTCAGGCTGAAGCATGGTGTTCTTGAAAAAAATAGGAATTCCAAGTTAGAGTATCTGGGTTCAGACTCTGATTCTTTTACTTACTAGCTATTTGATAGAGGGAAGTTATCTTGTTGAGTTTAAATGTTCTCAATTATAAAATAAGAATGATAAAGCTCATCTCCTTGGGCCGTTATGTGGATTCAGTTAAACCACATATGCAAAGGGCCTCTAATATGTGGTTAGATGCTAGGTTTCTTTTCTTCTAGTTTCATCTGTTTCTTAAAAATGTCAAACCTTATTACATTGTTCCTGATTTGTTCCTGTCAAGTTAAGGATGACTCATGGGTAAAAATAATCAGATTTCAATGCCCATACAACCCACAGTATTGAGGCTAAGATTGTGTAGAAAGCAGCAGAGTGCTTATGTTACAAGGGTGCTGGGAATTTAAAAAACAAACAAACAAGCAAACATTCTTAATAGTGAATGACTGCAAGTGTTCTCTTATTTATTTCACTTATTTATTTTTTAGGGTGAACGTGGGGAATGTGGTAAACCAGGAATAAAAGGTGACAAAGTAAGGAACATGTTTTTAAAATGCTTACAGCTGTGATCCCTTTTGGGTTGCGTTTCCTTAAGGGGAAATTCCTGGGCTGAATTATGGTGATCTCACTACTAGAGTTGGAATCAATGGCTCAATTTTTCACATCTGTAAAACATGTGGTAGAAAACAAAGTGATGCCTGACTCAATAATAGAGCCCCCAAATGCCTTTCTTATGGACCATTAAGACTTCATTTTGTGACACCCTGACCTTGGAGGCCACACCTCCTGAATGTTACGGTAAAAAGAATTATTTAACCAGCAAAGTTAATTAAAGCTGCAGTTGGGTCAGAGTAGAATTGCTTTCCAGATGCAAACACTGAAAACAGGCACTTTCCAAACTAGTGTGAAGAACTCTGAAATAAGTCAGTGAAATAGTTATAAACAGTGTGGTGCAACTAGACATAGAGATTTGGACTTTTGAAAATGTAGACACAGACAATTGGATAGATATTCACCTTTATTTAAAAAATAAATATAGGCTGGACACAGTGGCTAACGCCTGTAATCCCAGCACTTTGGGAGGCTGAGGTGGGCGGATCACCTGAGGTCAGGAGTTCAAGACCAGCCTGATCAATATGGTGAAACCCCATCTCTACTAAAAATACAAAAATTAGCCAGGCAGGGTGGTGTGCACCTGTAGTACCAGCTACTCAGGAGGCTGAGACAGGAAAATTGCTTGAACCCAGGAGGTGGAGGTTGCAGTGAGCGGAGATCATGCCACTGCACTCCAGCCTGGGTGACAGAGTGACCCATCTCAAAAATAAATAAGTAAATAAATAGATAAATAAATAGAAAGCACTTAAATTTGGAAAAAATTTTAAGGATGTTAAATAGTTCCTCAAAAGGCCAAATATATACAGAAAGTATATTTGAAACACGATGTTAAAGGGTCCAAAAAAGTGCAGAGTAAAAATAAATAGTTTTCATTATATTAAGAACTATTAACATCATGCCACCAAGATACCACACTTTTTCAGTTTCTATGTTATAATCTGGAAGGGAATCAAGGAGAGAAAATGAGGCAGAAGGTTAGGAGAAGAGGGTGAGATAATCACATTGGCCCATGGAACTAAACACTTTAAATAGATTGAGACTTTCTGAATGCTTTTAAACTACTGTAGAGTTAAAGGTCAGGTGGATCTGCAAAAGGTAGGCTTAGTAATTATCTCTAGTCAAAATGGAAAATGTGAAAATAAATAGATTCTTCCTGGAGTATAACTGAACATGCAAGATGGACCTGGATATTGGAAATACAGAAAAAGGGACACACATAGAATAGAATAGAAATGAAAGTCAAACAATATCTGGGAAAACTAGATGAAATTAAAATGGTTGACAAAGGATATCATATTTCATTGATTGAGATGTCCGGGATTGTTAAATGTCCCATTATTTTCCATGCCAAAAAGGAATAACGAAAAAAAAAAAAACCCACTGCCAATTATAAATGTAAGGTGCAACTGATTGTAAAATATACCCCAATGTCAGAGATATAAAAACGTGAAAAAATGTGTCTTAGAGCCGGTGAGATATCATGTCCTTGACACAGAGAGTTTATACAAGTTTATTTAGAAAAACATATGAGCAACATGAAGAGATATAGAAGTGGAAATTAAAATGGCTAATAAATAAGAAAAAATATCCTAATACAGTAGCAATCAGATAAGTGAAATTAATACATTAAAATGTTCGGATGAGGTGGAAGGATCACTTGAGTCCAGGAGTTTGAGACCAGCCTGGGGAACATAGTGAGGCCCCGTCTCTACAAAAAATTTAAAAATTAGTTGGGCATGTGCCTGTAATTCTAGATACTTGGGAAGCTGAGGTGGGAAGATTTCTTGAGTCCAGGGGGCTGAGGCTGCATCGAGCTGTCATTGTGCCACTGTACTGCAGTTAGGTTAACAGAGTGAAACCCTGTCTCAAAAGAAACAAAACAGGCTGGGCATGGTGGCTTATGCCTGTAATCCCAGCACTTTGGGAGGCCAAGGTGGGTGGATCATCAGAGGTTAGGAGTTTGAGACAAGCCTGGCCAGCAAGGTGAAACCCCATCTCTACTAAAAATACAAAAATTAGCCAATCATGGTGGTGCACATCTGTAATTTCAGCTACTCAGGAGGCAGGAGAATCGCTTGAACCCAGGAGGCAGAGGTTGCAGTGAGCCGAGATTGTGCCATTGCATTCCAGCCTGGAAGACAGAGTAAGACTCCATCTCAAAAACAAAACCAAACCAACAATAAAACAATAAAATATTATATCAGCAGCGTGGGCAATTCAGGAGGCTGAGGTGGGAGGATTGCTTGAGCCTGGGAGGTAGAGGCTGCAGTGAGCTATTCCTGCCTGGGCAACAGAGCAAGACCCTGTCTCAAACAACAACAACAACAACAAAAATACCAACAACCAAAACCAAACACACAAAAGTATTATATCACCTATCAAATTAGCAAACAGTGAAGTAATTTATAATACTAATTGTTGATGGGGAGCCCATAAGATGAAGATACACTCTCTCATATTCAGGTAGTGGGAATGATTAACAAACAAATTTTATGGAGGAAGTTTCTCTCTCTTTGTTTCTGTATATGGCATGTGAGACAAAAGAGAGCCAGTGAGCCTTAAATGTGCTTATGGTCTCTGCTTCCATAATCCTCTTCTAGGAGACTATTCTTAGGAGTGAATCAGAAGTTGGACAGAGATTTATACATAAAGATGTTCACTATAATATTACGTAGGTCAAAACTAGGGAAATGAGTAAATAAATTATGGTAGTTCCCTATTCTTGTATATTATCTGTTTACTATGAGTTTTTAATGACGTGGAAAAAGGAAAAGTATTTTTGATACAATATAAGGCCAAATAGGTAGGACACAAAATCAGACATACACTTTGATCACATGATTTGAAGAGAACTATATTGGGAATAAAACTGGATGAAAATATGCCTAAAATGTTAACAGCATTTGCCTCTGTGTGATTTTTCAAATTGTTTATTTATATGTTTCTATAATTGTCAAAGTGTGTCAATAGTTAACAGGTTATACTTTGATAAGCAAAAAAAAAGAAAAAAAAAGTGGAAATCTGGGGAAATAAAAACTAGACCATGTTCTCCCTCACAAAATAAATTTTAAAGGGTTTCCTGGCTATGGGACAGAATGAAATATTTTCTATTAGAAGAGTATTGACTATAAACAGTGTTTTGCCAAGTTCAATGTTTTGAAGATGAGCAAAAGAGTGATCCAGATATCATGGAAATGCACTACATTGTTAATTTAACTGACATTACCCTTTTGGAAGGAAATAATATTCCAGGAAGTTTATAGCCCTCTAAGGAATCTTATAAAATAAAATAATTTCTTTACTCTAACCAAAATGACCAAAATGTCAATATGTAGGCAAGGTACTTACATCTAAAATTGTATTTTCATGGAGATTGTTTACTGAAGGAAAGTCTGACACTCCTGCCCCTTGGCTTGTTGATTAGGATTATTTCAATTTCTTGCCTTTGATGTTAAGATAACAAGGGAAGATGGCAATTACTGAGAACACATTTCCTTCCCTCCTACCTAAAATCACTGCACATTGAAGATATATATTTAGAGAGACTTATTTTCAATTTTTTTCCACAGGGATCCCCAGGACCATATGGACCAAAGGGACCCAGAGGAATTCAGGTAAGGGGGTTAAAACCAAATCTAAGTTTGGATTAGAATCACCTGGGGAGCTTTTAAAACATTCCCCCTTACCCACTTGCACCCTCTGTCAATTAAATCAGAATGTCTGGGGATTGAAGCCAGGCATTAATACTGTTTAAGATCCCCAGATGATTCCAATGTGCAACAAATTTTGGAAACAATTTCCCTAATGTTTTCATTAACTTAACTAAAACTCCCTAAAGATAGGTACCATCAGGCAAGTATTAGTGAGTAGCTAAGGGGATGAAGTTAAAAACTTCAGAGTCTAGAAAGACAGAAAGTCAAAGTGGCTAAAAACAGGATGTAACTATTTTTGCACTGCTACTATAATGTAGTTGGAAAAGTTATGCATTTTATCTAAATCACAGTATTTATATTGTTCTATAACCATAGATAATGTTCTATAATATGGACTGATTCTCTAAGGCATTTAAGTTAGACATCCATAGATTTCAGAAAATAATTCGAATCTTTTCCTAGCCTAGGAACTTACCTCTTCCAAAGTTATAGTGGTGCTCTATGTGAGGAGTTAATTTCAGTATTTCAAAAAGCCTACAGAAAATTATAATTTTACCCAGAATTTCCTAGACACCATCTAGTTAACCACTAACTTCTTTGCTTTAGCCTGGAAATGTCAGAGCCAGGCAGTAATTCTGGTTATCACAAATTCATTGGAAGCTCTAACTTCAGTTACATATGCCTTCGATATTTTAAAAAAGAAGATGCTTAGTTGGCAAAATCTTTTTTTGAAAGGAGTCAAGAACGTTGGAATAACATTGGAAACACAGGTTTAGTAAACAAACATCTCGTTAATTAAATATTTGTTCTTAGCATAAGTGCTATTTTAGAAGCTACTTATTTGATGCAGGAAATTTTATCTCATCCTACTTCTCAATTGAATGTGATTTCAATTAAGCTCTGAGTTACACAGTCTAACTTCTAACGCCAGGATCTCTAGGGACCCTAAAGAATGATTCATTCCTGCTGGCCTTTTGTACACAGAACTAATTATTGGTTTTCATCCTGGAGCAGGGAATTAGTGGACCTCCAGGAGACCCAGGCCCAAAGGGGTTTCAAGGCAATAAGGTAATCTTACCCTTTGATTAAAGACAGGTGGAGTGTGTTTCCCCTAGTGCACTATGGTAATGTATGTTTTATTAGGTAAAAGTCAATGGATTCTTTGAGGAAGTACCTTTGGAAATGCATAATAATCTGCCGATGTATACAGAGCATCAAGTCCAAGTGCATTCAGGAAGTTGGCAGCATACCTTTATCATTTATTATTGTATTATTCAAAGGGAGGCATTATTAACTATAAGCCATTATCTAGAATCTTTGCTGTGTTTCCTTCTTACTCCTGACTTTTATTATTTTATGGTTCATTGGAAACCAAAAAGCTATAACAAGTGACACAATTCAAACCATTCTATTTCTCAAATGTAATGCCACCTCAATATACAGTTTATAGGGGAAGGAAATTTACAATTGTTATACCAACAGAAATCAAGCCTTTTTTAATTACAGGGAATTCTCAACCATCAGCACCATGCTTGTAATATCAGTTCACAGAAAACCAGCCAAGACAGATAGGGAGGGGTTGAATACAAGCCATGCAGAACAAAAAGATGCAGATGGGAGGGATCTTTAAAAGCCTAGTTATAAGGCTCTCTTTTCCAATGACAGTGACCATTAATTTGCTAAAACAAGCCTTTTTAGTTCCTTTTTAACTCTCCTCAATGTTTAGTAAATTTCACAGACATAGTAAATATCCAGTAAATGGTGTCGACTTAGTGATTTGAGTGGTATGGAATTTGTTGCAGTAATAAAAGCAGAAGATGCCATCCTCAGCTGACCCTAAAGAAAGCCAGCTTTTTAAGGGTGATATTAAACTGAGGTGTAGGGAGCAGTTGGGCTACTTGAGAGAGAGGAAAGAGAGTGACAAGTATGGTATTTTTATTGAGATAATGACAGCGTGTGATTTACCAGGCCACTTTTAATTGGCAAATTAAAATAGAATGGGCTTCTCAGCAGGCATGTGCTTAGGCTGCATCTGGGGAAACTGTCTTTTTTACTCCTTGCCTACGATTAATTATCTCTGGGGAAAGAAATGGCCTTGTTGAATATTGATGAGCAGAAGTTTTCATAAAATTGCGTTGGCTACAGGTACAATCCTACAGTAAGAAAAAAATATATTTTGACAGACCACACAATTTTTAGAATTACTTGATTACCTAAGATGATAATTTTCATGTTTGTGAAAAAGAGGCTTAAAGTCAGGGATCGGAGCTCGGGTTTGCAGTAGTGATAGAAGTATAGAATGTTTGAGCCACTAGAGATGTTAGAGATCATACTGGCTTAGCATTTTCATTTTGGAAATGAGAAATAAAGCCTGGAGATCAAATGGCTTGCCTGAAGCAGAGTCCCAGTGAGGTCCCATCATCTGTAGAGGGCACTGAGGTGGTGCTGGCCTGGAAATAGTGCCTGTAGCTTTGGGTGATGCAGGTTGTGGCTGGCAGTTGTGGTGGTATGGTAGGGAATGGTCCATAAAAAGGTGCTCCTCCTCCTCCTTCTCTTCTTTCTCTTTTTTAGAGATAGGATGTTGCTCTGTTGCCCCAGCTGGAGTATAGTGGCATGATCATAACCAACTGTACCTTGAATTCCTGGGCTCAAGCAATTCTCCTGCCTCAGCCTCTGAAATAGCTAGGACTAGAGGCACACACCACTGTGTCTGACTAAATCGTAAAGTTTTCTTTTTGTAGAGATGGGCTCTCGCTTTGTTGCCCAGTTGAGTCTGGAATGCTTGGCCTCAAGGGATCCTCCTGCCTTGGACTCTCAAAGTGCTGAGATTACAAGCGTGAGCCACCATACCTGGCTCAATTCTTTATGTCTAATAGTGTTATCACTTACGGTTAAAAATTATTTCAATAAAATTTAGCTTTTAATTTCAACAGTGCATTAATTTTTAATAATGCGTCAAGTCTGTTTTGGGGGGTTGGTTATAATTTTTCTGACATAATAGCACTTTGTGGTTGACTTTTACAGCATAATCATAAAAGGAGTCATTTTTCCAAAAGCATTTGAGCACTTCATCAATTTCCCAAGGGCCTCTCTTTTGTAAAATATACATGACATAAAATTGCCACTTAAGTTTTAATCACAAAGTTCACTGCCAAGTGAACAAAGTTCATTGCCAATTGAAAAGCTGTCAATTTCTAGGGGATGTTGGGGATTGCTGGGAGTCTATAAAGTGGCCATGAGTTTCCCCTTTTCCCTCTAGTCATAGTTCTGGTTTAAGGTCCTGGCTTTCTTACTTTGACACTATTACTAACTTCTATGTAATTTCTACTACTCTTTGGATCTCTTAGCTGGAGATTCATGTCATATTGATCATTAGCTATTTTTTTCATTTTATACATTTATTAGTATACTGTCGTAAAAGTCAGTATTCAGGGAATGATTTCATCTTGCCTCCCAGAAGGTACTATACTTTAAAGACATAATAAGCTATTTTTGTTCCTCAATCTGGAAATAGTATTTTATAGTGACATTTACTTTTATCCATTATCATTTTATTAGACAATTTTAAAATAAGCTGCTTTTGCAATTTGTGTAAAGAAACCCTCTAAAATTCAGTAATTCTGTATTCTCTAATGGGCACAAGGAAGGTTATTTATTTTGAAACTTCTATAGTAGTTAACATTTATTTTTTGTATATTTATTATGTATAGGTAAAGTTTTAAATACTCATTTAATACTAATACCACCTTTTGAGACATGATCTATTCTTATTTCTGTTGTACAGATTAGTCTACTACGGCACAAAGAGTTTAAGCAATGGGTCCAAGGCTACAGAGCTAGTAAGGGACAGACTGAAGATTGAAACCCAGAAGTCTGCTCTTAGCTACCGTATTATATTTATCCCTTTAGGAAAAATTGCTGAATTTCCTGAATATTTGGCCTGAAATAAATGCATTTATTTCTGACAGTATGTAAAGTTCTATCTGTCTTGCCTTCTGGTGAACTCTGGCTAGGGACAACAGTTTGTTGAAAGGTGCATTTCTACCGGGTTTTAATGTTCATCTGAAAGTGCAGGAAAAAGGAAGGGAATATCTTGGGAGAAAGAAAACAGTAATGCTAATTGTGCATTTTCAAATATTATATTTCATATAAGACCTTAAAATAGAAACCTTTAGACTTGTTACATTTGCAAAGATTCCATGAGAGGTTCTAGATAGGGCCTACCTATGTCTATGAATTTACGAATGGTCTTTCTCTTGAATTACACTCACTTTCTGTTGCTTTAGGGATTGACTTTTCTTCATTAAAGGGTTTTCAGAAAAGGTGGCCAAAGAACAAAAGGAAAAAAAATAACGTGTTAAATCAGGAAAAAATGTGCTCCTGGCCCAGTTTCACAGATTATTTCTGTCAATAATACTTTCCACATGTAAAGTAGCTCCTAGTTTGCCCTGAATGACTTTGTTGCCTTAGCAACAAAACATAGATATTTCTCAGAAAGAAGCCTTAGCTCAGAGTCCACCTCAGCCTCTACCACGGATGAAGGTCATCTCATGCCATTCACAAGAACATCTCGGCCAGGCGCGGTGGCTCCCGCCTGTAATCCCAGCACTTTGGGAGGCCGAGGTAGGTGGATCAAGAGGTCAGGAGTTCAAGACTCAAGACCAGCCTGGCCAAGATGGTGAAACCCTGTCTCTACTGAAAGTACAAAAATTAGCTGGGCGGGGTAGTGGGCACCTGTGATCCCAGCTACTTGGGAGGCTGAGACAGAGAGTTGCTTGAACCCGGGAGGCAGAGGTTGCAATGAGCTGAGATCGCACCACTGCACTCCAGCCTGGGTGACAGAGTGCGACTCTGTCTCAAAAAAGAAAAAAAAAAAAAGGGAACATCTCAATAGTCTCTGCAATCATTTAGAATTGTAATCACACAGGTGCCCAAGACGCCTTATCCCTGAGACCAAACTGAAATTGTGACTCAGGAGAGAGCACTGTGCTCTGAGGAAAGACTGAACCCCTAAAAACACAATGCCACTGCCTTCCATGGGGCTGTCATGGTGGCTCAGGTTGCAATCACATCTCACCCTTGAAAAAGGCCTTTAATTACTAGGAAGAATGGCTTATGATTGGTAGGCCTTTCAAGTCACAGAGGACAAGTTACCAAAACTAATTTTGAACAGATCAACACAGTGGAACACTGGGTTTGCCCAGCCTATATTAGGTAATTTTTGCCATTTTCTTGATGTCTTTCTGAGGTTATCTCTGAAGGGCATTTCCTTCTCAAATCTCATGCAAATCCACTCTTTCCAAGACTCTCTTTGTGCCTTGGGAGGAGGGACTGCACAGTGGCATGTGCAGGAAGCAGCTGGTGACATTTCGAAGTATCCCAGTGTTAGAGCTTCAAGGCCTAAAGGGCACAAGGAGATATCCCTGATGTTTTTTTTTTCCAAAGGGAAAGTACCATATGCTAATCCTCAAATAGTTAAAAAATACTACAATATTATATATTTATCTTAAAAGATGAATTGCCTCCCTTCTCCTAACTCCTTCCACTGTTCTACTCTAGGACATTCATAATATTCCTGCAGGATATTTGTCCTAAGTGTTTTTTCTTGCTGTACAGTCAAGTGTAAGAAACTTAGCATTCTTTTACCTATGATACTTTGTCTTACTTTATGTTCAATTTGAGCTTCTGCAATATTAAGAAAATCCATAGAGAAATAGCACTAGACCGGTCCAGTTTAACAAATGGATATGGTCAGGGTAAATGGCTCAAACATTCATCCAAAATGGACAAAAGACCTACTATTAGTGAATGAACTACAACCATGTTTGAAGAGGAGTTCATTGCACGAAGGGTGATAAGGGTAGTACATGAAACATTTAGTTCACCCTAAAGTTTGCACCACACCACAGTTTTTGGATACCCTACTTTTCTGAATCCTGCTCTGTCAAGTTTCCATCCCAGTTTTTGAGGTTCCCAAGCAAAGGATATATTTTTCAGGTTAATGATATACTAATGAGGAGATTAAGTAAACAATAGCTAGATGTACAGACCCTGAACTTAAAACTATAAGCATGCTAAACATCCCTACACAACATCCTGTTTTCAAGAGGGCTGGCTGTCTTCCCTTCAGATATTATATCAGGAATGCATGTGTGGGTATTTCTGAGAACTGGAAGTGTGCTAATCAATTTTCTCTCCTTTGAGCTCCCATGTATTATACCATTAAACATTCCTAGTCTTCTTTCAGATAGGAATCATTGGCAGAAGAACTGGACAGATATGAGCAGGTCCATCACTACTTTTAAAAAGTCTAAATCAGAAGATTTGGGAACAATGGGTCAGGAACACCACTATCTGGGAGATTTAAAAATTCTGCTTTGCACACTCATTCACACACATTTACATGAAGCAACAAGTATTTCTTGAATGAATGAGTGAATCAAAGGTTTTAAATATAATGAGTGGTCAACAGTATCATATTGAAGACAGGTCATGTGGGCAGTTGCCTATGTGGTAACTTAATTTGGCAATATTGAGGTCATTGGGAAGCTTTGAAAGAATACTTTCAGTAGAAGGGTCAAGGAGATGGCAATGAGTCATGGAGAAAGCCAGAGAGAAGGATGTAGCAGTCAGGAATATTGACCATTCTTCTAACATGGTTGGGTAAAAACAGGACAGTGTTGAACCCCATCAAAAGCTTCCTGTGCGTTAAATAATCCAATGTGTTACTTCTACTTTCTTCTAAAAGTGGCATGAAGACTTGGGGCTTAATTTCTTATTTTTTTTACAGTTTCTTGCGTACAACTTAGAGTCTTACATTTTCTATGTCAATATTTTCATTAGAACAGAATCATTAATGAAGATTTAGTAGTTTTAAAAATACATTCTTATTTTGGTCATTATTTAAGTACTTGGTTTGGCTCAAAATTAGCTTAGTAGCTAGGTCAACCTACTAAACATAACTAATGTTTCCAGTTGCGGGTTGAAAGCAGTTCAACATCACAAATATGAACAACTATAAAGAATTTTAAACTTTCTCCTCAAACAAGCATCTTGTGTAGATATATTTCAGTTCTTATGTAACTCAAAAACCTTTTTCCTAACATCATGATGTTGCTTTCAACCACTTAAAAAGTCATGATTTGTAACAGGATATAATTCCTTATAATTTATCACTTGAAGTGAAGTAAATCAAGTGAAAACATGTAGACACCTATATTTCTTGGTAAAGAATAATTAATCAAACAAAAAACTGTTTTAAGTTCACAGTTCTCTTAACAGAATGACTGTATTTCTGGCTTCATGTAAAGTATTTTAAGTATAGGGTACTTGAACATGTCAGCTTTTCTAGTTGTCCAAAAACAATAATTTGCTTTCTGGTTCTTCTGGCAGGATAACAACTTTGAACAAGGTTGTGACTGCTCAGTGTATAGGAAGAATCCCTTTACAATTTTAATTATAAATAGCTGTTAAATGAAGACTCATAGTCAAGCTGCCAAACGATGTGAATGTTTTTCCTTCAGAGATGTCAAAGTCTAAATGCTATTTCTGTTCTGGGCCTAATTAAAGGGAAGGAATCATTAGTAATCCAGCAATTCTTGCTGTAGAGAAGGCTTTGACCTACATGCACATCTGCCCACCAAGACTCTAAATGAGCTTATTAACTCGTTTGATGCGAGACAACTGATAGTGACAACTTGAAGTGGCTGCCAGAACATGTGGGATGTCAGTCAATAGCTTCAAGGTAGATGATTTCTATTCCCAAATTGCTGATGCATGTGGTTCTCAGCAGATGGGGTATATATACTCTGTGTGTGTATGTGTGTGTGTGTGTGTGTGTGTGAGGTAAAAGCTCTGATGGACCAAGGAACTGAAAATGCTGCCAACACTTTCCACAAAGTGGCTGAGTCTAACCTGCATGCATAGTCAAAGGGGGGCACTAATGTGGAACAGGATCAGCCACTGCAGTGTCTTCAGAGGGATGTCAGAATGTTTTCTTTGTAATTACATCAATGTCCTTATTTATTTCAAGTAAGTTGCAATAGCAAGTTTGTAACAGAGAAAATTAATTGTATTCCAAGGGTGTTTTTATTGTGGTAAAATATATAATAACATAATATTTATTATTTGAACCATTTGTAAGTATGCAATTGAGTAGTATTAAATACATTCACAATGTTGTATAACCATCACCACTATCTATACCCAAAACTTTTTCATTGTCTCAACATAAACTCTGTACCCATTAACCAATAACTCCCCATGTTTTCCTCCTCCCAGTCTCCAAGGGTGAGTTTTTAAGAAACATTATCACACTGTCATATGCACTCATCTGCTCTCATAAATCAATGGCCTTGTTTTTAGGTTAATGGAGCATGTCCACCCTGAATTTTTACCAGCAACTCATTTTGTGTTGGAGGATTCTAAACAGTGTCTTCTAGAGCTGCGATCTCTAAAAGCTCTCCTAAAGTGTCTCCTGCTTTTAGGGAAAGGACCTCTCCTAAGGTCCTTCCTTTTAGGGAAAATGACTTGCATTTTCTTAGGTTTTGTTAAATATAATGAAGTATGACTTTCCTATTAGTTGAAACACATGAATTGCCATGTTTGTAGGCCAAACACGATCAAATACTATCAATTTCATGTGGTTAAACCCAATAGCATTCTAGAAGATGAGTTAAGAGTTACTAAAATGTGGTTCAATATAATTTTTATTATATTCTTCACCAATTCATTGTTATTATGGAGTTTTTTCTGCTTTAGAAAGCACAAGTAGGTAGAGTATGTGGACTGGACTTTTTGTCTTACCTAAGTAGCTGGTATTCAAAAAAGATTTTAGTTGGAAATTTGACATAATAGTTGTTCTAAACTCAGTACAGTTCACTTACTGGTTTGTGTGTAGATTTACCTTGTATGATCACAGTATTGCCAGTTATAATTTACATTACTTTTAAGTAACAACCAGGTAGACTTTATGTACCTGAAATAGCATGTGCATCAGCTTGGATAAATTATATTTCCTCTTGGCTTATGTTTTATTTTAGAGATGCTTTGTCTTCATATGATGGATTTTCAGTTATGAGTAGGTTGTAATTATATGACGTTTATATTTTTCATCCTGTAATAAAGATATGAATTTAGTCTGTGGTCATACAATTTTTCAAATACTTTAAAAGAAGAATTGAAAAGTTTCAAGAGGCAGTTTGGCATAGTGGTTGAGAGTACTGGCTTTAATGTCAAACCGCTGGGTTTCAAACCCAGTCGTATATCTTATTGGCTGTTTGATTTGGGCAAGTTACTTTACCTCCCTATGACTCAGTCTTCACATCCATGGGGTAAGTTAATAATAGCAGCTACTTCTTAGAGGTGTGGTGAGGATTAAATGAGTTAATACATGTCAGTCACATAGAGCAGCGCTTGTTGCATAGTAAGTGCCATATGTATTGGTCATTTTAATTAAGTAGTTAAGTTTTTTGACAACTGTCTTTATACTAATGTACACCAAGTTTATTCTGATAAATTTTCTAAAAACCAGCCTTTTATAACACAACACTTCCTCTGAAATGAGAAACTTGGTGCTAAAAATGGAGCTTGATTTAACAATTACTTGATAAATATTCGCTCCTTCCTTCCTTCCTTCCTTCCTTCCTTCCTTCCTTCCTTCCTTCCTTCCTTCCTTCCTTCCTTCCTTCCTTCCTTCCTTCCTCCCTCTCTTTCCAAAAGGAGGCTTTCTTGACCTTTCTTCCAAGTCTCTGTATACAGTCATCACTTCACTGAGTTTCAGCTGAGAATGTATCCTGACCATACTTGAACCATTCTGCACCTACAAAATGCTCATCTATCATTTTCTTCCATTTGGAAAGCATTAGATATATGCAATAAAACTTAAAATATTAAAGTTGGTGCCATACATATCTGGGAAATGATTTTTAAAAGTTGCTAAAACATCTTTGTAATGTTAAGAAAATATGATAAAACTGTTCATAATTGTATTATCAAAGAAAGGGTAAAGTTCTGTCCTCAATTCAGTCTTGGATAACCATTTTTTATGTATTATCTTAGAGAAATGAAGGATTTGCTTTTGGTTAGAATCAGTGCCAGGGATAGGGAGTATTATTTGGTTTTCTTAGCTGAATTTTCCTCTTCATTGTGGTTTCATTACTCTTTCAGCTAAAAAAAAAAAAAAAAAAAAGATTAATTGTGTCTGGGTGAATTGGTAGGAGAAATTGTGTAATAGGCACTTGATATCATTATGTGATTTATATACAGTTGCTCCTAGTTGAAAACCTAAGCAAACCACAGGGAACTCCAGAGGAGCATTTCTACGCTCACAGCTCCCTCAACCTAGAATAGGTTTCCAGTTTTTTTCACCTCCCGCAGCTAGCAGAGCCCCTGCTCCCTAGTCAATGCTCAGTAAATGTTTGCTGCATAAATGATTGAGTGAATGATAGTAATGAGGTAAACATTGAGAATGCAAAGCTGGCCGGGCGCGGTGGCTCAAGCCTGTAATCCCAGCACTTTGGGAGGCCGAGATGGGCGGATCACGAGGTCAGGAGATTGAGACCATCCTGGCTAACACGGTGAAACCCCGTCTCTACTAAAAATACAAAAAACTAGCCGGGCGAGGTGGCGGGAGCCTGTAGTCCCAGCTACTCCGGAGGCTGAGGCAGGAGAATGGCGTAAACCCGGGAGGCGGAGCTTGCAGTGAGCTGAGATCAGGCCACTGCACTCCAGCCTGGGCGACAGAGCAAGACTCCGTCTCAACAAAAAAAAAAAAAAAAAAAAAGAGAGAATGCAAAGCTGAACAAAATCATATGCATCATCCCCACAGTCTAGTGGGGAGGAGATGGAGAACATTAAATGCAAAGTTGCAACTGTAATGAATGCTCAGAAAAAAAAAAAAAACCGGTGCTATCAATACTAAAATAGCGATTTCATCTTATCAGAAAAACCCTTCTTGAAGCCATGCTGCTTAACATAAGATCTGAAGGGCAAGAATCACTATGAAAGAGAGAGGTAAGAGCATTCCAGACAGACAGAATAGACTGTGCAAAGATCCCGTGGCAGGAGGAGCAAGACAAGTACAAGGAATTCAACAAAAGCCAACGTTGCTGGGGTGGGGAGCGAAGAGGTGACTGATGACAGATGGAATGGAGAGGCAGGGCCTTGTAAGGAGCCCTGTCTTAGGGAAAGGCCTCAGAAGGTTTTACTCAGATTGAAATTAAAATTAAAAAATTGCTCTGCAGCAATGGAGGGAATAAATTGGGGCATGCTAGAGTGGGTGCGAGTAGAGTACTAAGGACTTTGTTGTACTCTGAACAAGAGGTATTATCAGTTTGCTGTAGACTGGAGAGGCGTGGTAGAGGACTGAAATGGATGGATTAGAGAGAGATTTAGGAGGCATACTGATAGGTGTTGGGATGCATTGCATATGGTGGCAGAGGGAGTGGGAGGTATCACGAATGACCCCTAGGTTCCCGTTTGATACAGGAGGGATTCTGGTGCCCTTACCTGAGGTGGAGAACACTGGAAGATGACTATATTGGGGAGTGAAAGATGACAATTTATCTTTGGAAATAATGAGTCTCTTTTTCCCCAACTCCCCACAAGACATCTTTGTATTCTTCCACTCCCACCTGACTTAAATGTTGGTTCTGTTCATGGTTCTGACCTGAGCCTTCAACCTCGTTAATCACTCTAAACCGCACTGCCCAATAAGGTAGCCACATGTGCCTACTGTGCACTTGAAATGTGGCTAGTCCAAACGGAGATGTGCTGTAAGTGTAAGATACACATCAGATTTCAAAGACTTAGCATCAAAAGATAGTAAAAAATAATTAATACTTTAAAAAGTATTGATTACATGTCAAAATGATAATATTTTCTATTTATTAAGTAAAATTTATTAATTATAATTTACCTTTTTTACTTCTTAATGTGGCTAGTAGAGATTTTAAAATTACAAATGTGGCTCACTGTCTGCTTGCATTGGACCATGCTACCTACTCCAGACAGTGGCCCTAGTGTCACCTTGTTTCCGGCCTGTTAGGCTCACAGGGCTGCTGACTGTCCCTAGAACATTTAACATCATTTTATGCCTCATACTCTTTCATCTTCTGTAACTTTTGTTTCCTTTCTTTTCCATCAGATTAGCTATGATTCCTACTTCTTTATTTGGATCAAACATTTCCTCTACTATATGAAACTTTCCCAATTCCTTAAGGTAGAATTAAACATTTCTGCCTCAGAGTCTTATGTATTCTGTTAATATCTTTGTTATGCTAATTCACATGCTTGTATTTTATTTTATATTCATTTGTCTCTCCAGCCAGATTGTAAGCTTCTGCAAAGTGCAGGTGCAATCTGATTTATGTCTGTAATTAGGTAACCTGATATTCAATTATAGACATAAATTGTTATTTACCTATTATTAGTTTGGTGCTCAAAAAGGGTCTGGTGAATAACAATTAAATCTCTACATATTAAACAGGTGTTGTGTGACTGGTTATGACTTAGATGTTTTGCAGACAGTATCTTGAATCCTCTCAACAATGCTACAAGGCAGATATAATTATCCTTATTTTGCATATGGAGATCTTGCAAAAGCTCAAATTGTTAGTAAATGATAGAACTAAGGTTCTACAAGACCAAATGATTCAAAGCCATGGTTTTTTCCCCTGTGACTCCATGCATGAAGAGCTGGGTGTGCTGGCTTACACCTGTAATCCCAGCATTTTGGGAGGCCAAGGCAGAAGAATCACTTGAGGCCAGGAGTTTGAAAAAAAACCCGAAACCCAAAACCTATTTCCTATGATTGTTAGAAGATTAAATGAGATAATGTACATAATATGTCTGGGCAGTGCTGATAAATAGTAGGTTTTATTAAACATTGGCTTCCTGTCCTCTTGAAGCCCATAGCATGGGTATTCTTGATTTCTGAGAAGGATCAAGGCGGTTTACCTAAACTTTTTGCTGCCTCCACACACACTCACACTCACATTCACACACATTCACACTGACATGGAGGTAATGAGAAACAGATTCTTTCTGGCGCTACTCATTTTAACCCAGACCTCTTTGTTATACTTGCCTGTTGGTAAATGTCTCTGATGACAAATGAAAGTACAGTAGAGAAATAATTAGTAGTACTGTGGACATGCAACCTTTTAGGCATGCAATCTCTCTCTCTCTTTGTGTGTGTGTGTGTGTGTGTGTGTGTGTGTGTGTGTGTTGCTAAGGGCTGGGGTAGGAATATTAACAGGAAAGGAATTATGCCTACCGTCTTACCAGGGCTATGCCATCTTGAAAAATTCCCAGAAATCATTCTGACTAGAGTGCTTACTCTTCCCTCATTTTGTTTTTACCCAGACAACATATTTTAGAGTCAGGACCACTTTCTTTACTACCTCAGGATTCTCTGTAGGAAAGAAAAAGGGGAAATTGGAAGGGGATAAACATGAGCTGTAGACCAATACTGTTTTGTGGATCCTACCTTGAGATACCAGGCTCCTGAGAAATAAATCTAAGCAAGTGAAATGTGAAGCTACGTTGCTAAGGGGCTGTGTTCAGGTAAGGGAGAGCAATCCCTCTGTAGTCTTCAGATCCCTGTAACTCCCTTGCAAAGCAATATTAAGATATTGCTCAGCTGCTCTTGGTACTTGACGAAGGCTAAGGGGATTTCCTGGGCTTAAGGTAAGAGAGCTGCTTCTACTCTTGATTCTCCTGGTCCATACATTTCAAGGTAATGACCAAACAAATTTCTTGTCACCAACCTGGGCTCTTGGTTTGTTGCTGATCAAACATCAGATAAGTACCAAGTAAGGAAGAACTTCCACTACTCAAAAAATCCTCAAATTCTCTACCAAATATATAATTTAAATGCCTTCTGACCCATTACAGAACCAATGCTACATATAGAAGGGATAAAAAATGAATAGAATAAGTGAATTTAGGGCCTTGTATTATTATTATTATATTATTTTTTAGTCAGCCAAATTCAACAGTGGGTAGATGTTATTATTGTATTTTTAATGGTATTATATATATAATATATATACATGTTATACAATACATACATACTTAAAATTTTTTATTTCAATAGTTTTTGGAGTACAAGTGGTTTTGGGTTATATGAATGAATTATATTGTGGTGAGTTCTGAGATTTTAGTGAACCCATTACCCAAGTAGTATATGTTGTACCGAATATGTAGTTTTTTATCTCACACCCTAGTTTTAAATGGTATATTTCATCTCTCAAGCTGGTCCCTTAAGTTTTGGAACTATGTCTTCAGCTTCTTTGAATTTTACTTCATGGCATTCTACATAGCAAGTACCTGGTGTCATTTGCTGAGTGATAGAGACAGTCACTCATATGCAACCTGTATAACTGACAAGGAGATACCAACTTGAATGGGGAGCATGAGAAGTTGTAAGAAAAAGGCATTTGGAAGCAAAAATTTGGAATCTCTAGACAGCTAAATATTCTCTAGCACTTGATTAAACTGTGAGATTAAGTAAATGCGTTGGGCGCAGTGGTTCATGACTATAATCTCAGCACTTTGGAAGGCCGAGGCAGGTTGATCACTTTAGGCCAGGAGTTCAAGACCAGCCTGGCCAACACAGCAAAACCTCATCTCTATTAAAAGTACAAAAAATTAGCCAGGAGTGGTGGCAGGTGCCTGTAATCCCAGTTACTCAGGAGGCTGAGGCAGGAGAATTGCATGAGCCCGGGAGGCAGAGGTTGCAGTGAGATCACACCATTGTACTCCAGCCTGGGTGACAGAGGCAAAAAAAAAAAAAAAAAAAAAAAAAAAAAAAGAAGAGAGAGAGAGAGACAATGAGAGAGAGAGAAAGAGAGACAGAGACAGAGACAGAGATTAAGTAAACAAGTTCAAATTTAGTGAGAACTTTTATGTCTGATATTGTGAAGCAAGATAAATTCCACGGCTAAAAACATGTAAAATGAGAATGTCAGTTACCTGGCTGCTCAAAAAACTTAATCAATATAGAAAAACAAGTACAACCTTAGGAGTTTTAGGGAAAAAATATTTGCCAGACTGACTTGTACGCAACAGGATGCACAGTAAGTACTTTTGAATTCGATCCACTTAAATATCAAAGGATCATAGATGTGGATGACTCGTTTTGAGGTAGGATTCTTTGTTTTAAATCACCCTGAGCCTGGGCATATCTTTTGGGGAGCTGGTTTGACTCTGACCCTTCTTAGCCCTTCTCTTTCCCTTTTGCAATTGGTCAAAGTCAACAGACTTTTTTTTTTTAAATAGATGGAGGCTTGCTCTGTTGCCAAAGCTGGAGTGTGGTGGCATGATCTTGGCTCACTGCAACCTCTGCCTCCTGGGTTCAAGCAATTCTCCTGCCTCAGCCTCCCAAGTAGCTGGGATTACATGCACATGCCACCAGGTCCAGCTAATTTTTTTTTTTTTTTGTATTTTTAATAGAGACAGTGTTTCACCATATTGGCCAGGCTGGTCTTGAACTCCTGACCTCAAGTGATTCACTTGTCTTGGCCTCCCAAAGTGCTGGGATTACAGGCATGAGCCATCACATCCGCTACAGACTTCTTAAAGTAAAGCAATGTCTTTACTATATCCACAGAACATTGCTCTGGTTACTAGGTGTCCCTTCCAAAATCACAAGCTTCTGGGGCGAATTGAGACTTTAGTATTTCTGAAAATTCCTTTATCTCCCATCATCTCAGAGAAGGCTTGTTTCACTTTCCTGTTTCATTTTACTGTTGGTTAGTGAAAGCATGAAGAGAGAAATCTTTGGGTTGAATTAAATTTTAAATAGCAAATATTCATTAGCTGAAACGTAAGAGTGTTCAGAAATCTTCCTTAGCATAAATTAAAGGTACATATGTGAATGTAAAAAACTGGAAGGAAATATACCAAAATTTTATGGTATTAATAGTTATAGATAGGTAATTTAAAATTTTCTTTGCATGCATGCTTTTTAATATATGACTGTTTTCTACATTGACATATTATTTTGATAAACAGAAAAAAATAACACTATGAGAAGGGTAACTGAAGTCAATAGCCACTCTCCTTCCCCTATCATCATGCTACAGGGCTTAAAGCCTGAGAGACCTAAAGAGCTGTAACTGTGTAAGTGGTATGCAGGTGTGAGTTTGCGCTGGCCAGGTAATCTCTCTGGGACTCAGGTTTCTCACCTGTGAAATGTAGGGGTTTGAGTGCAATGGTCGCATCTAGTTCTAAAATGCCTCAATTCTATTATGGGCCTGCCACACCATAGGCTGTTATTATTTCAAAATGCTCTGACTTTGAGTAACAGAAATCTTGAGTAATAGTGGCTTAAATAATAAGAACTCTTACTGTTGAGTAAACAGAATATTTGAAGACAGGTAGTCCAGGACTGGATCAGTTGCTCATTGAGGGTATCCAGGAGCCAGGCCTCTTCAACCGCTGGCTTTTGTCCTAGAGATTGTTGCCTCATAGTTACAAGATAGTTATCACATCTCTATGTAGGAAAGAAGAGGCAGAGGCAGTTTTCTCCTTTGCATCCAGTAAGGTCCTTCACATCTCGTTTGTCAGAATTAAGCCATGTGACCAACTGAGATAAATCAGTGACAAAGGAAAGGAGATTCCCATCTTGCATTAGGCCAATGATCATTCATACTATACCTCTGAGAGGAAAGAACAGCTGCTGACTCAATTAGGGGTTTATCAGCAGGGAAGGAAAGCTGAGAAAGGACAGCCACAGCAGAGGAAACAAAATATGTCTTCCAGAGCACTTAAATATTTGTGAATGAATGAGTGATGGCCACGTTATGTCTGTTATGACTCCTGAAAACACTTGACTTTGTGGGCCCCTTCCTCCATAAAAATATTAAAAAATTACATTTATGAATGCAAGCTGGATTCATTGTTATATAGTCATTATGTTTATTTTTATTTTGAATACAAAAATTACAATTGGAACATATTTGCAGGCTCCTAAAAGTATTGTGGACCCAGACACTGTGACTACTGTGCCTAGTGGATAATTTGATCTTGGGTCTGTGTTTTCTTTCCAGATGAATTGTAAAAAATTGAGGGCAGGCACGATGTACTAGGTTTGTTGTTGCTCTCAAGGCCCCTATTGCAAAACTATACATCTAAGAGCTGCTTAATCAATACTATTGAGTTGACCTAACATGTAACTGATGTCACTGTTTCTTCCTCCAGGGTGAGCCAGGTCCTCCTGGTCCTTATGGTTCTCCAGGAGCTCCTGGAATTGGACAGCAAGGTATTAAGGTAAAGATACTTGTCTTTTTACCTATTGATGACCATTGAATTTATTGCAGGGCCTGGGGGAGCCGTGATTTGAGCTCCATTTGGCTTAAACCCAATAGACACAAGGAGGTTTCCTGAAGTTACTTCATTTTATATGCTTGGAGACAGCAATGTGCTTGTCAGGGGCAGTTACCACAAGAATAATTAATGTATTTTTAAATTTTGTTGGAATGAAAAACTTACTTGTCTCCAAATACCCACCCTTTTACCAAGGTACATGTAGTTCTGTTGAGTTTTCATGGACTTTAAACATTCACATGCAAATATGTTATTGGTAAGTGAAACAGCTTAACACATCGGCAATCATGGTTCACACTGAAAAAGCATAAAGGGGCAGAAATCAGAAGGGCCACGGCAATGAATAGGTCAATGTTGGCAGAGAGGTTTGTAGAGAACTAGAGAGGGAAGGAAGGAACATCCATCCTGTGAGGCTCTACATTATGCAGGATATAATAAAGCAGAAGTGCCTATTTTGAATAGCTTTTCTAAGTGGTTGTGACAGTAAGATTTTGATGCAGGATTAAAATAGGAAGCAGTATGAAATAGTGTACTTTGAATGTAATTGAATATCCCCATGTATAGCATTTCAACAATAAGCACACTGAAACTCCAGGAAAGGTGGAGTTTATGTTGGCAGAGTTATGGAGAAGTTTTCTGGAAGAGATGAAGTCTGAAAAGAGCTTAAAGGAGAGGTGAAGTAGGATAGAGTGGGGACAAGGAAGGGGTGACATTCCTGGACGGTGGCAAGAGGGCAGGGCACAGCACACGCTTTGTCAGCTTAGTCAGCTCAGTAACAAAATGCATTGCCGCACAGTGTGTCCTGCCAATTCTTACATAATATTTTGTGAAAGTTGAAAATGCTGAATTACATTTGGACAAGAAGAGATAATAAACATTTTAGGGTAATTTGTTCACTTAAATTCGAGCTATTTCTCTTCGTCTAGAATGTTTTACCTTTATGAATATGCAAATTTTGTCTATTTCGCTATTTATCCTTGTTGAAATCTCGAGATAACTTTGTGCTATGTTTATTCTTTATTTAAAATCTCAAGATTTCATTCTATTATTTCTTTCTCTTAGGGAGAAAGAGGCCAAGAAGGAAGACCAGGAGCTCCAGGACCCATTGGAGTTGGTGAGCCTGGACAGCCAGTAAGTAGCAAAAATTCTAGATGGAATGAAAAGGACAAATATAGTTTTTGCTTGTTCTTTCTGGTTAGAATAAAGAGTCAAATTAATCCACCTTGTATCTATTTTATTTATTTATTTTTTTGAGATGGAGTCTCACTCTGTCACCCAGGCTGGAGCGCAGTGGTGCGGTCTCGGCTCACTGCAACCGTCACCTCCCGGGTTCAAGTGATTCTCCTGCTTCAGCCTCCAATTAGCTGGGACTGCAAGTGCACGTCACCAGGCCCAGCTAATTTTTTTGTATTTTCAGTAGAGATGGTGTTTTGCCTTGTTGGCCAGGCTTATCTCGAACTCCTGAGCTGAGGTGATTCACCCCCCTCAGCCTCCCGACCACCTTGTATCTTTATGAGCAACAAATGAAAATAAATATGAAAGGACCAGATCCAAGTGCTATTTTTCACAACACTTGAAATAGAACTATGTATATATGTATATGTGTAAATATATATGATGTTTACAACCAACTCTCTTTTACTGTAACTTCTTACAAGATTAATCAACTTGAACAAGAAGAAAAGAATTCTCAGGTGTCAACATTTTCTAGGAAGAAGATCTGGACTCAAGCCTAATGTTTATACTTTATAATGGATTTCTTTGTAACCACAAGAAAAGTCACTGAGAATAAAGCCTTGGCTCATTATGTAATCCATGAGTATGCTCTAGAGTTAGGATTGATAATGGTAGACAGATAATACCTGCGTTATTCACAACATCTCTTTTATGTAGCTTTGAAGTTTACTGTTGTTGGAGAAGAAAAAATTTCTATTAAAAGACATTTGGAGAGGAAGTAAATAAAATATGATTATTCTGGTATAAGAAGCTTGTTAACTTTTCAAGTAATCATTATTGTCCTAGGGAAAAATAGTAGCTGGCTCACGTAGGTACAAATAAAAACAACTGATTGTGGATAGCTGGTCTTTGAAGTTGTCTTTGCACTGCATAGTTCCTCACATGTGTATATTCACATAAACATACACTTCCTTACTGCACTCTGTGAGTGAAATGGCAACATATTGTTTCGGTTTAGGCTTTTCACTAATGTCTGAATATACTAATTCAAAAAAGAGAGCATCATATGGAAGAAAAATACACTGGATTAATCATCTAGAGATCAGTCATCTAGTCTCAGTTTCCACTAACTATACAGTACCATTAAAGATAAACCACTAACTTATTTTGTTCTCTGTTTTGGTTCTGTGTTTCTGCTTAACAAACTTCCTCAGGACTTAGTGCCTTAAAACAATAATTTCTTATTTCTTATGATTTTGCGGGTTGACATGAGAGTTCTGTATAACTTGAAGTCAGATGGAGTGCTAAAATGGCTGGAATGTTAAAAATGGCCTCACATGGCTGGCAGTTTGGTGCAGGTTGTTGTCTGGCAGCTTAGCTGGGGTTGTTGCCTGGAGACCTCAGTTCTCCTCCACATGGGCAGCTACAGGTGGTTGTTTGGGCTTCCTCACAACATGGCAGCTTAAATCCAAGCAGAAGTGTTCTAATAGGCAGAAGCCACTCATCATGTGAGGCTCAGCCTCAGAAATTATACAGCATCATTTCTGTGACACCTAAAATCAGCATAGGAGCAGCTCAGATTCGAGTGGAATAGAAAAAGATTTCACCCCTTATGAAGAATATCAAAGAACTTGTGGATATATTTAACTTAGCAAAGTCTCAAATTTTAACTTCTATAAAATTAAAAGATTGGGTTCTCCTTAGGTCTATGATTTTCAGAGCTGGAAACATTCTGAAAATGTCAAAGAAATAAGTCACAATTATTATTATTATTTTAGAGAGTCTCGCTCTGTCATCTAGGTTGGAGGGCAGAGGCATGATCTCAGCTCACTGCAGCCTCTGCCTCCCAGGTTCATGTGATTCTCCTGCCTCAACCTCCCGAGTAGCTGGGATTACAGGTGCCCACCACCACACCTGGCTAATTTTCGTAGTTTTTGTAGAGACAGAGTTTCACCATGTTGGCCAGACTGGTCTTGAACTCCTGACCTCAGGTGATCCCCCCCCACCCAGGCCTCCCAAAGTGATGAGATTACAGGCATAAGCCACTGTGTCCGGCCTAAAAAATTTTTAAATGTAGATTGACAATCGTTTTTTCCAAAGAACTTTGTGCTTTGCTATTATGTATACCTTCCAAACTCAGAACTAAACTTAAGAATGAGTTTCACTTATTCATTGTTGTTCTTAAAATGTTTTTGTTTTTAAATAATGAAATATTTTAATCATACTGGAAAATCTAGAGAATGAGTTGGTAAACCTCCACCAGGTAGATAATTAAACTTAGTACATTTACTACTCTTGCTTTAGATTTTCTTTAAAAAACATAAAACATTATGGATACAGTAAAGTCTCCCTATCTTTTTCAGACAGTAGAAGAGGAAGAAACACTTATCAACTTATTTTATGAGGCCAGTTTTCCCTTGATACCAAAACAAAATACTAAACATACATAAGAGGAAAACTACAGACCAATATACCTTGTGAATATGATAGACATAAAAATTCTTAACAATATGCTAGCTAAATAGAATTCAATGTATAAAAAGAATTGTACAGCATGATCAAGTGAGGTTTATCCTATGGATGCAAGTCTGGCTTAATAATTGAAAATTAATCAATGGAATATACCATATTAATAGGCTAAAGAAGAAAGATCACATGTGATCACATCAAATGACACAGAAAAGCATTTGACAAAACTCAAAACCCTAATAAATGCTGATAAATCTCTCATAAAAACTCAGAAAATTAGAAATAGAGGAAGAATTTCCTCAATTTCTATGAAAAACCTAGAGCTAATATTACGCATAATAGTGAAAGAATGAATGCATCCCTCTAAGATCAGGAACAAGACAAAGATGTCTGTTCTCACCAGTCTTATTCAACATAGTATTGGAAGTTCTAGCCAGCACAGTAAGACAAGAAAAAGAAATATAAGGCATTGGTATGAAAACAATAAATAAAACTGTCCTTATTTGCAGATGATATGATGGCCTCCATAGAAAATCCCAAGAAATCCACATGAAAACCTCCTAGAATTAACAAGTGAGTTCAGCAAGGTCACAGGATATAGTATCAACATACAAAATCAATTTAATTTCTGTATCCTAGCAATGAACACACAGAAACTAAAATTAAAAGCACAACACCATTTTTAATTGCTAAAAAAGAAAAATACTTGGGTAGAAATCTAATAAGACATGTATAGGACTTGTATAAAACTACAAAACACTGATGAAAGAAATCAAAGAATACTTAGTAAATTTAGAGACATGTTTATAGATTAGAAGACTCAACAACATAAAGATGTAAATTCTTCCCAAATTGATGTAAAAGTTTAGTGCAAATGTTTTTGATATCCCAGCAAGATTTTGTTTAGACTTGGACAGGGCTATTTTAAAATTAATATGGAAAGGCAAAAGAGCTAGAATAACTTTTAAGAAACTTCAAAAAAATACACTTGGAGAAATTATACTAACTTATCTGGTCTTAAGATTTATTATATAGTCACAGTAATGATGACTGTGTGGTATTGGCAAGTTATAGAAATACGATCAGTGGAACAGAATAGAGACTCTAGATTCAGACCTACGCAAGTGTAGCCAACAGATTGCAAAAGCAATCCAATAGTGGAAACACAGTCTTTTCAACAAATGATGCTGGCGCAGTTGGATATCGGTGCTAACACCAAAAATGAACCTCCATTTAAGTCTCGCACCTTACACAAAAAGTAACTCAAAAGGGATCATAGATTTAAACAGAAAATGTAAAAACTATAAAACATTTAGAGTAAAACATATGAGAAAAGCTTTAGGATTGTGGGCTTGATGAAGATTTCTTAGACATGTCACCAAAAACATGATGCCCCCTAAAAAGTAATTAATTGGACTTCATCAAACTGGTAAATGTTTGCTCTGTGAAAGACTCTGTTAAGGGTCTAAGACAAGCTGCTGATTGGGAGAAAATATTCTCAAACTACAAATTTACAAAGGATTTGTATTGGGAATACTTTTTTAAAAAAATTCTCAAAACTCAATAATAAATAAAAAATCTGATTAGAAATTGGGCGAAATATCAAATATATATACATATCTCAAGCATATATACATGCACATACACAACTTGGTGTATACATATCTATATATGTGTACATATACTTGTATATGTTTTTACATATTTTGTTTCTTTTTTGTGGTTACTAAACTTTAATATGTGTTCTTTTTATTAACTTTCATTTTAGGTTCAGGGGAACGTGTGCAGGTTTGTTATATAGGTAAATTGCATGCCGCAGGGGTTTGGTGTAGAGATTATTTCATCATCCAAATAATAAGCATAGTATCTGATAGGCAATTTATCCATCCTCACCCTTTTCTCACCTTCCACCTTCAAGTAGGCCCCAATGTCTGTTGTTCCCTTCTTTGTGTCCTTGTGTTCTCAATATTTAGCTTCCACTTATAGGTTAGAAATTGCAGTGTTTGGATTTCTGTGTCTGAGTTAGTTTGCCTAGGATAATGGCTTCTAGCTCCATCCATGTTGCTGCAAAGGACATGATCTCATTCTTTCTTATGGTTGTGCAATATTTCATGGTGTATATGTACCACATTTTCTTTATCCAGTCTACTCTTGATGGGCATTTAGGTTGATTCCTAACATATTTTCTTGACTAACAAGTTTGAAATGTCATCAATATTGCCACCTGCTCCTGAAAAATATACTGACCATATGAGACTTTTACTTTAATCATTTCTTCCACTTTCAGAGTATTATTCCTGTTGACTTAGTTCTGCCTTATTTTCATCCTACCAAAATTATTTATTATTATTTTTGAACTTTTTAAAGTTAGTATTTTTATAGTTTTACCCATATATTTACCCATTTCTTAGTTGACATAGCTTCCTAAATTTCTCTTTTCTTCTTGGCCGATTTCTTTATTTTTTCAATAAATATTTTTTTTAAGATATTTTCAGTAAAAGTATGTTAGCACTAAACTCTTTCAGCCTTTGGTTGAAATGCCATTGTTTAGTTTGCTTTGTAAGAATAATTTAGCTGGTGCAGTCTGGATTGTGTACTAATTCCATTGTCTGCTGGCAACTATGGTGTCTGTTTCCGTGTTTTTAGTCTGTTTATAATTTCTTGCAGTAATTCATTTTTGCCTTAGGCTGTTTTGTAATATTTTTTTATTCTTTAGATTTCCTGTAGAGGAATTATGATTCACATAAGTGTGAATATATTTTCACATATATTTTTTCAGATTTACTGTTTCATGAATCTGAGGACTCCATAGTTTAAAAAAGTTCTTAGTTATTATTTCTTCAAATATTTTCTTTCCCCATTCTATTTATCAAGAAATCCTTCTAGACATTTGGTTGCAATTGGATAATTTTCTCAAATCTAACTTATAATCCACAAATTTATCTTCATCAGGTTATAAAATGTTCTTAACTCATTCATTGTATTTTTAAGTTAATAAGTATTTTAAAAATTCTTGAAGTTATTTTTTAAAATCTACCTTTTATTAACTATATTTATTATCTTTTTACTATACTGTTCTTGTATTTTCCATTATTTCCTTAAGACCATTAAGTATTTAAAGTACTGGCTCGGTGTGGTGGCTCACACCTGTAATCCCAGCATTTTGGGAGGCCAAAGCCGGTGGATTATGAGGTCAGGAGATTGAGACCATCCTGGCTAACACAGTGAAACCCCATCTCTACTAAAAATACAAAAAATTAGCCAGGCATGGTGGCGGGCGCCTGTAGTCCCAGCTACTTGGGAGGCTGAGGCAGGAGAATGGCACGAACCCGGGAGGCAGAGCTTGCACTGAGCCGAGATGGTGCCACTGCACTCCTGGGCAACAGAGCGAGACTCCATCTCAAAAAAAAAAAAAAGTATTTGAAGTACTTCTTTGTTGCCTCTATTATTTTATTCTATTATTTGACATTCTTGAGGAGGTTTACATTGTGTTAGTTTACTTTAATTCATTGTGAGTTATTTTCTTTTATGTTTTGTACTTTGCCATCTGAATTATTTTCAGCTGGGCTTTATTGTGGATCCTAAGTTTTCTTAGGATTTGAGAGGAGTTTGTGTTTGTATCTCTTATGTACTCCAGGGGCCTCCTTGATGCTAATGTCTTGACTAAGGTGTTCATGAACTACTTAGATAATGTCAATTGAAATCATAAACTCACACACAGCACAGGACCAGCGTAGAAATATTTAGTTATTATGAGCCCAAGTCAAGCAGACAAGATTCTTGTCATTCATATCGTTTTGCTGATGGGATGGCTTTTTTCTACCTTGTTCTTTCATTGAATATATACAGATGCTCTTTGACGTACAATGGAGTTACATCCTACTATACCTATCATAAATCTAAAATACTGTAAGTTGGAAATGCATTTAGTGTTGGTAACACTGAAGATGGTTCCCAACTTACAATGGTTTGATTTATATATATATTTTTTACTTTATGAGGATGCAAACACAATGTATTCAGTAGAAACCATGAGCCCACTGTAAGTCATAAGGAGATCCTTGATTTACCATGGGGTTACATGCTGACCAAACCATTGTAAAATCCAAAAATCTTAAGTCGAACTCCATCTTAAGTTGGAGACTGTCTCTGTAAGTTTGTGGAAATCTCAATTTCTCAGTTTCTGTCTTCATTTTCCATTGCATGAGCCAAAGTCTTTGCTACTGTTTCTCCCTCTAAATTTCCTAGTCTTCCTACCACACAAACACACTTTTCTATTCAGGACATCTGTTGCACCAGCTTAGATGCTTACCTAAGATGCTTAACTTATACGCTAGAGTTTTCGAGTTTTGATTCTCTCTTTTTGAACCCTGTAATTTCTCTTATCTTCTTTGGAGTCTTCCATGCCTTTAAAATTCATCTTAAAAAATGTATATTACCTGTCTTTCTAACTGTTTGTAGCTGAGAGTTTTTAACAATATTACCAGAACATGAAATGCTTGCTTGCTTGCTTTCCAAGTCATAATTACACAGTTATACTTAATTGGGAACTAAAATCATAACACAGATGGGAAAGATCCTAAATAATGAATCAAAACATTGCATCAAAATGTCATTATAAAAAAATCAACAATGTGAATTTTTTTTTTTTTGTTTTGTTTTGAGACAGAGTCTCACTCTTGTCCCCCAGGCTGGAGTGCAACTGGGCAATCTCAGCTCATTGCAACCTCCACCTCCCAGCTTCAAGCGATTCTCCTGCCTCAGCCTCCCAAGTAGCTGGGACTACAGGCTCCAGCCACCACACCTGGCTAATTTTTGTATTTTTAATAGAGATGGGGTTTCACCATGTTGGCCAGGCTGATCTCGAACTCCTGACCTCAGGTAATCCGCCCACCTCAGCCTCCTGAAGTGCTGGGATTACAGGCGCGAGCCACCATGCTCGGCCAATGATGTGAATTTTTGAATTATTTAGAAGTAACATAAAGACTTATCTTAGGACTGACAAAGGTTCTACTGAAAGTCCTTTACTTCTGTTTCTTTGCCTGAATTATTTCAAGTGTTTCATATTTACTACTCTCTTTTCACTACCACGCTAATATAAATCTGTTGATAGATTGAATTAATGTTCTAGCTCCGAGACCTACTTTTGAACTGTCATCTGTCATCTTTATGTGATTACCACTAGTGTTGTGCTGGTCTAGTAGATGTAACTGATCCATAAAAATTAAATTGGTTAAGACTGTCAGGGTGATCTGTTTGTTTTTTATGCAAGGTTATTCAGAGCACTGTAAATAAAAAAAAAAACCCTGAAAGAGAACTGTAATTACTTTGAGATTAAAAAATAAAGTAGAAGGCAATGTTTGAAGATAATGGACAGTTACTATTATTATTGGCATATTTATTTCTAATGCTTGCAACGCATATTGAAAGCATTTTTATTTATTAACACTATTGAGATTACTATGGAAAGTAATAAGATGAACATAATGAACAATTATATTTTATCCCATTGTTAATGTCTGAAATAAAGCATTTCACTGATCAGGCTGTGTTAACGGATAATTAGATTCCTTCATTATTTATTTTTTATTAGAGGTGTTCGTTGGAAGCCAAGTAAGTATGTCATAGTTGTAATTGGTTCTCATGGCCTTAGAAAGGACACTGAGTTTTTTTAATAGAAGGATTTCTGTCTTTTAAAAATAATCTTTTGGTACTTTCTTAATAAATTAAACTATAGCTCATTTAACCCAAGTACCTTCTACTTCTCTTCTCTGGTTAATGATCATCTTTCATTCTGAGTGTTTAACTGGAAGACTTGAGAATATACTGATGGTGTGGAATATTGCTCTGATGGTTTATAGAAGTTACACGTTGGATCGCTGCTTTTTTTCCCTAAATGATTGTCCATGAGTGTTAACTCTCTGTTCTCAGCAGCTTTGAATACTTGACTCCTTAAAGCTTCCAATATTTTCACCTCCACCTTAGCTAACGTACTCTAGAAGTGCAGAGAATGAAGGAAGATTCAGTGTTTATTGTGTGCAGCATGCTTTTTACACATTGTTTAATTTAAATAACTCACTCTGGGACTGCCTTTATTTGTAAAAGGACATTCTTAGCAATTAAAAGTAAAATAATTTGGACAATAATAGCAGATATTTATTGAGTGCTTAATCTGTAAAAGATTTAAGTTTCTCTGACTTAATCCTTACATGAACACTTGTGGTTGAGGTAGATACTATTATTATCAACATTTTGAGGAGGATGCTGTGCTTTGCAGAGATTGACTTACTTGTTTAAGGTGAAACTGCTAATATGTAGCAGAGCTGGGACTTGAACCTCAGTCCAAATGACACCAAAATCTGCTTTTAACTATTATGCAATACTATCAGTTCCATGAGACAGGGAGCAGTTTTGTTTGCTATCCCTAGAACCTAGCAAAGTGCCTTTTACCTGCTAGGAGTTTGGTATATCTTTGTTGGATGAATGAAAAAAGTTGAGTGAACTGGAAAAATATTTCCTTACATTTAATGTAAATTGTGTTTTTTTTTCATTTGTCATATTATTAGGGAAAAAATAATTTGTCAATGTTTTCTTTGTTAAAGTATGTGTTTTCTTTGTTAAAGTATGTGATGTTGACTTGGCACTTTTGGTTTAGTTTGCAATCTATTAATAATTTGGCTTAGTTTGTAATCTGTTAATAATTTTCATGCTCCTATTTATTTTTCTACTAGGTAATTGCTCTGTCAGTAGAGTAAACTGTCATGGATATTAGTGCTTTCATTAAGATCTCGAAAGTGTTAAAAGCTAGGTTTCTGTGAAATGTTGCAATTTAAATTGAGTAAGATGTAAGCTTTTTCTTTTAATTAAAGTCTTTACTAAATCAGTATGTATAAATACTGAAGAAGATTGTCTTGCAAAATATAAAACATTAGGGAAGGACAAAAAAATTAAACACTGGAAAACAGATCTTTTTCTTACGAATCTGTAGCTGTGATCAGTCGCTGATGAGTATAATGCTGCATCCTCATTCTGCTACTGGGCTTTAGCGGAAAGCATATCTTAAATCACCCTGGATTACTGTATCTCCAGCCCAAAGATCATTCAGTGGCTGTAGTGTACTGGTTTAGGAACTTGTGGGAAAGTTGGCAGACTTTGTTCCATCATAGGTTGATTTTTCTGGCGAGTGAAGCCTAATTATCATTTAGATTCATCAGAGAAAAAGCTTCAGTTTTTTCTTCTAAGATTCTTGTTATAAGTTCCTTTACTACTTTTTTACCTTCTGGCCAAGAAGAAAAGGAGAGAAAAATTATCATCTTTAAAAATTCCTGATTTAAATGAAAACCTCACTATTACTCTTTTATTTTTCCATTAGTACATTTTCTGCAAGTCCATTCCAAAGCCTGAGACTGTGTTTTTCTTAACGCATGTGAGAAGGCATCCTTCCTAGTGGCTTTCTGAGCAATAGTTACATGAACTTCTTAATTTGAATCATTGCAATTGAAAATCATGTTTCCCCTTAATGATCCTATCAAGATTTCAATTTGCATATAAAACTGCCTGTAGGTTCAACCAGCTCCTGAAATAATTCAAGTTTTAATCCAAATTTATCAGTACAGAAATTAAAACACATGTAAACAGCACTTAATGCTTTAAAACAGCTGTGTGATGATTTCTTCACAGCGCTCCCCTGATAATTAAATTATTAAATCACTCTGCATCCTTCTCTGGGCCACAGTGTTCTAGATTTTTAGCATTTCCTCAGATAATTTATTTCTTAATTCTTATTTCAAAGCATCATTTAATTTCCATTTTCGTCGACTTTGAGAACACTGGAATAGAACATTTTATGCCAATCAAATGGAACGAGTATTTAATACAATAGGAATATTACTCTTCATAGCTCAACCATTCTACTGATCAGTATGGAGATTACTAGAAGGATTCTCACTAAAAATTTAAATAGAGCTACAGTCATTAGCCATTTCTTGGTATTCATGGGAGATTGGTTTCAGGACCTCTGTAGATATCAAAGTCCACAGATGTTCAAGTCCCTTGTATAAAATGGCATAGTATTTGCAAATAAACTATGCATGTCTAGTATACTTTGAATCATCTCTGGATTGCTTATAATACCTAATACAACATAAATGCTGTGTAAATAGTTATTATACTGTAGTATTCAGGAACTAATAAAGTAGAAAAAGCCTGTACATGTTTAGTACAGATCCAACTATCCAGTTTTTCTTCTTTTGCATGTGAACTGAAATATAACCATTCTCTTTCTTCCTCTTTCCTCCCTTTCATCACTCCTCCTTCCATTTTCTCTCTCCTCCTGCTCCTCATTTTCTCCTATCCTAACCAGGGTCCCCGTGGTCCTGAGGGAGTACCAGGAGAGAGGGGCTTACCTGGAGAAGGATTTCCAGGACCAAAGGTAACAATACCTTCAGTACCAGGAAAAGGTGCTTTGTCTTGCATGCTCATGAATTACAAATTTTAAAAATGTGTCCTAGCCAATTTTTAAAAGTTAAGTATTTTTCTGACCATCTTTATTCTATTAAATGAAGGAATATGTAATTTTCCCTGTAATGTGAAAGTACAGTAAAATTTGGAACTACAAATAAGTAATTGAAAGACTTCTACTTCAGGTAATTACTACACATGAAATTAGAAAAATCTCTTAAAGTAGTTTGCAGTCATTAAAGCCACAGTGATAAATAACATCCTTATGCCCAGAGGTTAAATCATTATGTGTAGCTATGGCAATGCTTTGCTCACAGCTTTGTTTGTGAAACACAGATAAGAAACCAATCTGTAATAGTACTGCCATCAATATAATAAGAAAGAAAATTTTACCACAGGAACAAAATGTTACGAAAGACCTCCTTTTTACCTGGCCATTGAGAATTTCCTATCATTTCCCATATATAATTCTTGAGCTCAAGTTGTTCTGCACCAAGGATTGGCAAACTTTTTCTGTAAAGGGGCAGATAGCAAATATTTTAGGCTTTGTGAGCCATATGGTATCTGCTGTAACTACTTAACTCTGCTGTTGTAGCTCGAAAGCAGCCATAAACAATGTATAAATGAATGTGACTATATTTATAAATAACTATATTTATAATAAAAAAAAAACAGGCAGTGGGCTGAATTTGGCTTATGGGCTGTAGTTTGCTGTCCCCTGCTATAGGCAGTTTGTATATAATCTTTGGCACATTTGCTGAAGGCTACGTTAAAAAGTGTTTTCCAAAATACTTTGAGCAGCATTGACAATGTTTCAGAGTATATAAAGATACATTTTGGAGTCCTTCTTCCTTTATTTCCAAAGTCTTCCCTCAAAACGCACACATGCATATACACACATATTGCCCAGAGAAGTACATGCAGCTTTCTAAGTGTCTGAGACCCTCCACATCAGTCATCCCATCAGGTTACTAAGATATGACCTTCTCAGTATGACTTCATGCTCTAAAAGTACATTTCATTCTCGGCTTCTTCCACCATGATCAATATTCAATTACCTATGAGAATCCTAAATCTCTACTAGAGGGAAAACAATTAGATAAAAACAAATAATTCATCCTCAGTTGTGAGTGACAAAGATGCCCTTGTTAACAAACACATTTTAATTTGTCATGATAATGGAAATAATATGTTGGATAAAGAGATATTACTAACACCTCTGACTAATCACAGTATCACTGTCAGAAGACAGGTCAGCACCTTGGCTTGACATCAAGGAAAGTTTTATAATACACAGTTTGAAATTTTTTTGGCACTTAGTAAATTTCTATTTCTATTTATGTGTAGCCCAAATAATCTGAAAAATTCAAATAGAATTATTTCTCTTTAAAATCTGTGTTTTTTAAAGAGAAAGAAATACATGAGAAATGAGTATGTGAAACATTAAGAAGAGTATTCCAGGGTATTTCATAATGACAGGTTCAACATACTTTTATATTATATAAAGTATTATCATACTTTAGTGATACTCTTGTATGTAATAGCTCATGAGCATTGACCTCTATCTCATCAAAGAAAGAACATATCATGTTCTGTGCTGTTATAGGGTCAAGTATATGCAGTTATATTCTGTGGTAATGATCAGAAGAACCCATTAGTCAGAATATTTCATTCCTCAACCAGTCAGACCGATGGGTGTCCTCTGTATGTCCTATTTGGGGCTAATTTGTAAATGTTCTTTGATTTTACTCTTGGTTCTAATAAATTTATTAAATGAATGCTACTTCTGATTGATTATATGGTTTATTTTTCATAAAAATGCATGAAGTATTATGACTTAATATAAATTATATTAAGGACAGAGTTGTTCACTTAGGTCATGTAACTATAGAAGCATATCCAAGAAGATTTTCCATGAATTCTTTTAAACATAAATTTTCAATGAATGTTTATAAACACAGACAAAAAAATTTAGTGATCTAATCCTAGCAAGTATTAGTTCACATATTAGTATGAGAGATAAATTTTCCTTTTGTGATGGACCCAGTTTCAGCAATATTAAGGAAAAGGAGGCTTGATCCAGCTAGTTGTACTACGTGATTGATTAGGTGCTCCATTTCCAGAATATTTTTGTTTAAATTGGGAACTGAGCTCTTTTCTAACTTCAGGGATGCTACATATGTGTTTTGCTTGGATAGCTTCCTTCTTGTTTAAGTGTTATGACTAATGTATTTTTTGCAAGTTGCGAATCTCAGAGTCAATTAGAATTACCCGTTTGTAGTAAACAATGACTATGGATGCTTGATTTAAAAAATAATTTTGAAGCACAATTCATAGTATTTGTAATGTAAACTCTTTTAAAATTCAGATTTTGGTTGGTGCATTGATATCCCTCCCTTGTACTTTCAGGGTGAAAAAGGTTCTGAAGGACCAACTGGCCCACAGGGATTACAAGGCCTGTCAATCAAAGGGGACAAGGTACTGTATAATAGGGTATACACTAGAAACAATGCCAATAAAATTGTCATCGTTTTTTATGTATGTACATTTCTGAACTGTATACATGACAACCATGCCACACAGGTATCTGGTTAATTATAAATCTAGTATGTTCTTTTTTTAAAATTAATTTTTTTTATTTCCATAGGTTATTTAGGAACAGGTGGTGATAGGTTACATAAGTTCTTTAGTGGTGATTTGTGAGATTTTGGTGCGCCCATCACCCAAGCAGTATACAGTGAACCCAATTTGTGGTCTTTTATCCCTCACCCTCTTCCCATCCTTTTGCCTGAGACCTCAAAGTCCATTGTGTCTTTTTTATGCCTTTGCATCCTCATAGCCTAGCTCCCACAAATGAGTAAGAACATACAATGTTTGGTTTTCTATTTCTGAGTTACTTCACTTAGAATAATAGTCTCCAATCTCATTCAGGTCACTGCGAATGCCGTTAATTCATTCCTTTTTATGGCTGAGTAGTATTCCATCATATATGTGTACATATACACACACACACTATAACATATGTATCATAGTTTCTTTATCCACTCATTGATTGATGGGCATTTGGGTTGATTCCATGTTTTTGCTATTGCAAATTGTGCTGCTATAAACATGTATGTGCAAGTACCTTTTTCGTATAAGACTTCTTTTCCCCTGGGTAGATACCCAGTAGTGGGAATGCTGGATCGAATGATAGTTATACTTTTAGTTCTCTAAGGAATCTCCACATTGTTTTCCATACTGGTTGTACTAGTTTACATTCCCACCAGCAAGGTAGAAGTGTTCACTGTTCACTGCATCCACGCCAACATCTATTATTTTTTGATTTTTTGATTATGGCCATTCTTGCAGGATAAGGTGGTATCACATTGTGGTTTTGATTTGCATTTCCCTGATCATTAGTGGTGTTGAGCATTTTTTCATGTTTGTTGGCCATTTGTATATCTTCTCTTGAGAATTGTGTATTCATGTCCTTAGCTCACTTTTTAATGGGATTGTTTGTTTCTTTCTTGATAATTTGTTTCAGTTCATTGAAGAGTCTGGATATTAGTCCTTTGTCAGATGTATAGATTGTGAAGATTTTCTCCCATTCTGTGGGTTGTCTGCTTATTCTGCTAACTGTTCCTTTTGCTGTGCAAAAGCTTTTTAGTTTAGGTCCCAGCTCTTTATCTTTGTTTTTATTGCATTTGCTTTTGGGTGCTTCATCATGAAATCCTTGCCTAAGCCAATGTCTAGAAGGGTTTTTTCAATGTTATCTTCTAGAATTCTTATAGTTTCAGGTTTGGATTTAAGTCCTTGATCCATCTTGAGCTAATTTTTGTATAAGGTGAGAGATGAGGATCTAGTTTTATTCTTCTACGTGTGGCTTGCCAATTATTACAGCTGAATTATTCCAGTTGAATAGGGTGTCCTTTCCCCACTCTATACTCTTGTTTGCTTTGTCAAAGATCAGTTGGCTGTAAGTATGATGGTTTATTTCTGGGTTCTTTATTTTGTTCCACTGGTCTATGTGGCTATTTTTATACCAGTACCATGCTGTTTTGGTAACTATGGCCTTATAGTGTAGTTTGAAATCAGGTAATTGATGCCTCCAGATTTATTCTTTTTGCTTAGTCATGCTTTGGCTATGTGGGCTCTTTTTTGGTTCCATATGAATTTCAGAATTGTTTTTTCTAATTCTGTGAAGAATGATGGTGGTATTTTGATGGGAATTTCATTGAATTTGTAGATTGCTTTCGGCAGTATGGTCATTGTCACAATATTGATTCTACCTATCCATGAGCATGGGATGTGTTTCCATTTGTTTGTGTCATCTATGATTTCTTTCAGCAGTGTTTTGTAGTTTTCCCTGTAGACGTCCTTCACCTCCTTGGTTAGGTATATTCCTAAGTATTTTATTTTATTTTTTGCAGCTATTGTAAAAAGGGTTGAGTTCTTGATTTGATTCTCAGCTTGTTTTTTGTTGGTGTATGGAAGAGCTACTGATTTGTGTACATTAATTTTGTATCTGGAAACTTTGTTGAATTCTTTTATCAATTCTAGGAGCTTTCTGGAGGAGTCTTTAGGGTTTTCTAGGTAAACAATCATATCATCAGCAAACAGACAGTTTGACTTCCTCTTTACCAATTTGGAAGTTCTTTGTTTCTTTCTCTTAACTGATTGCTCTGGCTAGGACTTCCAGTACTATGTGGTGGAGGGGTGGTGAGAGTGGGCATGCTTGTCTTGTTCCAGCTCTCAGAGGAAATGCTTTCAGCTTTTCTGCATTCAGTATTATGTTGGCTATAGGTTTGTCATAGATGGCTGTTACTACCTTGAGGTTTGCTCCTTGCATGCCAATTTTGCTGAGAGTTTTAATCATAAAGTGATGCTGGATTTTGTCAAATGCTTTTTCTGCATCTATTGAGATGATCATGTGATTTCTGTTTGTTGTTTTGTTTTTTTGAGGCAGGGTCTTACTTTGTTGCCCAGGCTGGAGTGCAGTGGTACCATCTCAGTTCACTGCAACCTCCACCTCACAGGTTGAAGCAGAAGGCTCCTGCCTCAGCCTTCTGAGTAGCTTGGATTGTAGGTGCCCACCACCACATCCAGCTTATATTTTTAGTAGAGACGGGGTTTCACCATGTTGGCCAGGCCGGTCTCGAACTTCTGACCTCAAGTGATACACCTGCCTTGACCTCCCAAAGTGCTGGGATTACAGGTGTGAGCCACCGTGCCCAGCCTGTTTTATTCTGTTAATGTGATGTATCACATTTATTGACTTGCATATGTTAAACTCATCCATGCATCCCTGGTATGAAACCCATTTGATCATGGTGGATTATCTTTTCTATATATTGTTGGATTCAGTTAGCTAGTATTTTGTTAAAGATTTTAGCATCTATGTTCAGCAGGGATATTGGTCTGTAGTTTTCTCTTTTGGTTATGTCCTTTCCTGGTTTTGGTGTTAGGGTGATACTGGCTTCATAGAATGTTTCAGGAAGGGCTCCCTTTTTCTCTATCTCGTGGAATAGTGTCAATAGGATTGATACCAATTCTTTGAATGTCTGGTAGAATTTTGCTGTGAATCCGTCTAGTCCTGGACATTTTTTGTTGGTAATTTTTAAATTACCATTTCAATCTCACTGCTTGTTATTGGTCTGTTAAGAGTATCTACTTTTTCCTGATTTAAGCTAGGAAGATTGTATCTTTTCAGGAATTTATTCATCTCCTCTAGGTTTTCTACTTTATGTGCATAAAGGTGTCCATAGTAGCCTTGAATAATCTTTTGGATTTCTGTTTGGATTTCTTTTTGATTTTTGGTGCCAGTTGTAAATCTCCTGTTTCATTTCTAATTGAGCTTATTTGGATTTTCTTCCTTCTTTTCTTGGTTAATCTTGTTAATGGTCTATCAATTTATCTTTTCTTTTCTTTGTATTTTTTATTTTTTTGAAACAGAGTCTCGTTCTGTCCCCCAAGCTGGAGTTCAGTGGCACAATCTTGGTTCACTGCAAGTTCCGCCTCCTGGGTTCATGCCATTCTCCTGCCTCTGCCTCCCGAGTAGCTGGGACCACAGGTGCCCGCCACCACACCCGACTGACTTTTTTGTATTTTTAGTAGAGATGGGGTTTCATCGTGTTAGCGGATGGTCTCTATCTCCTGACCTTGTGATCCGCCCGCCTCGGCCTCCCAAAGTGCTGGGATTGTAGGCATGAGCCACCACACCCAACCAATTTATCTTTTCAAAGAACGGGTTTTTGTTTAATTTATCTTTTGAATTTTTTATTTTCAATTTCATTCAGTTCTGCTCTGATCTTGGTTATTTCCTTTCTGCTGAGTTTGGGTTTGGTTTGTTCTTTTTTCTCTAATTCCTTGAGGTGTGTCTTCAGATTATTTGTGCTCTTTCAGACTTTTTGATATGGGCTATGAACTTTCCTCTTAGCACCACCTTTGCAGTATCCCAAAGGTTTTGATAGGTTGTGTCACTACTGTCATTCAGTTCGAAGAATTTTAAAATTTCCATCTTGATTTCATTTTTGACCCAATGATCTTTCAGGAGCAGGTTATTTAATTTCCATGTATTTGCATGGCTTTGAAGGTTCATTTTGGAGTTGATTTCCAGTTTCATTCCACTGTGGTCTGAAAGACTGCTTGGTATAATTTCAATTTTCTTGAACTTATTGAGGCTTGTTTTGTTGCCTTTGATATGGTTTATCTTGGAGAAAGTACCATGCACTGTTGAGTAGAATGTATATTTTGTGGTTGTTGGGTAGAATGTTCTGTAAGTATCTGTTAAGTCCATTTGTTCCAGAGTATAGTTTAAATCCATTGTTTCTTTGTTGACATTCTGTCTTGATGACCTGTCTAGTGCTGTCAGTGGAGTATTGAAGTGCACTACGGTTATTGTGTTGCTGTCTCTCTCATTTCTTAGGTATATTAGTAATTGTTTTATAAATTAGGGAGCTCCAGTGTTAGCTGCATATATATTTAGGACTGTGATATTTTTCCATTGGACAAGGCCTTTTATCATTATATAATGACCTTTTTTGTCTTTTTTAACTGTTGCTACTTTAAAGTTTGTTTCATCTGATATAAGAATAGCTACCCCTGGTTGCTTTTGGCATCCATTTGCATGAAATGTCATTTTCTATCCCCTTACCTTAAGTTTAAGTGAGTCCTTATGTGTTAGGTGAGTCTCCTGAAGTCAGTAGATAGTTAGTTGGTGAATTCTTATCCATTCTGCAATTCTATATCTTTGAAGTAGAGCATTTAGGCCATTTACATTCAATGTTAGTATTGAGATGTGAGGTACCATTCATCATGCTATTTGCTGCCTGTATACCTTTTTTTTAATCATATTTTTGTTTTGTAGGTCATGTGAAATTTTTAAAGAGTTTCTGTTTTGATGTGTTTCCAGGATTCATTTCAAGATTTAGAACTCCTTTTGGCAGTTCTTGTAGTGCTGGGTTGGTAGTGGCAAATTGTCTCAGCATTTGTTTGTCTGAAAAAGACTGTATCTTTCCTTCATATATGAAGCTTAGTTTCAGTGGAAACAAAATTCTTGACTGATAATTGTTTTGTTTGAGGAGGCTGATGATAGGACCCCAATCCCTTCTAGCTTGTAGGGTTTCTGTTAAGAAATCTGCTGTTAATCTGATAGATTTTCCTTTATAGGTTACCTGGTGTTTTTGCCTCACAAGCTGTTAAGATTCTTTCCTTCATCTTAACTTTAGATAACCTGATGACAATGTGCCTAGGTGATGATCTTTTTTGTGATGAATTTCCCAGGTGTTCTTTGAGCTTCTTGTATTTTGATGTCTAATTCTCTAGCAAGGGTGGGGACGTTTTCCTCGATTATTCCTCCAAATATAGTTTTCAAACTTTTAGATTTCTCTTCTTCCTCAGGAACACCGATTATTCTTAGGTTTGGTTGCTTAACATAATGCCAGACTTCTTGGAGACTTTGTTCATATTTTCTTATTCTTTTTTGTCTTTGTTGGATTGGGTTAATTTGAAAACTTTGTCTTTGAGCTCTGAAGTCCTTTCTTTTGCCTGTTAAATTCTATAGCTGAGAATTTCCAGAGGGTTTTGCATTTCTTTTTTTTTTTTGAGATGGAGTTTTGCTCTTGTCGCTCAGGCTGGAGTGCAATGGTGCGATCTCAGCTCACCATAACCTCCGCCTCCTGGGTTCAAGTGATTGTCCTGCCTCAGCATCCCGAGTAGCTGGGATTACAGGCATGTGCCACCACACCTGGCTAATTTTTGTATTTTTAGTAGAGATGGGGTTTCTCCATGTTGGTCAGGCTGGTCTCGAACTCCTGACCTCAGGTGATCCACCTGCCTCGGCCTCCCAAAGTGTTGGGATTACAGGCACGAGCCACTGTGCCCAGCCTGCGTTTCTATAAGTGCATCCATGTTTCCTGAAGTTTTGATTGTTTTTATTTATGCCATCTATTTCATCAAATATTTCTTCCTTCATTTCTTTTATCATTTTAAACATTTCCTTACATTGGGCTTCACCTTTCTCTGGTGTCTTCCTGATTAGCTTAATAACTCACCTTCTGAATTCTTTTTCAGGTAGATCAGAGATGTCTTCTTGTTGGGATCTATTGCTGGTGAGCTAGTGTGATTTTTTGGAGGGTGTTAAATAACCTTGTTTTGTCATATCGCCAGAGTTGGTTTTCTGGTTCCTTCTCATTTGGGTAGGCTCTGTCAGAAGAAAGTTCTAGGGCTCAAGGCTGTCATTAAATTCCTTTTGTCCCATGGGGTGTTTCCTTGATGTAGTAATCTCGCCCTTTTTCTAGGGACGTGGTTTCCTGAGAGCCGAGCTGTAGTGATTATTATCTCTCTTCTGGATCTAGCCACCCAGCAAGTCTACTGGGCTCCAGGCTGGTAATGGGGGCTCTCTGCACAGAGTCCTGTGTTGTGGACCGTCTGTGGGTCCCTCAGCTATGGATACCAGCACCTGCTCCAGTGGACGTGGCAGGGGGATGAAATAGACTCTGTGAAGGTCCTTAGCTTTTGTTGGTTAGTGCAGTATTTTTGTGCTAGTTGGCCTCCTGCTGGGAGGTGGTACTTTCAAGAGAGCATCAGCTGTGGTAGTATGGGAAGCAATAGGTGGTGGACGGGGCCCTAGAACTCCCACGAGTATATGCCCTTTGTCTTCAGTTACCAGGGTGGATAGGGAAGGACTATTAAGTGGGAGCAAGGCTAGGTGTGTCTGAGCGCAGACTCTACTAGGGCGGGTCTTGCTGTGGTTGCTGTGGGGATGAGGGTGAGGTTCCCAGGTCAATGGAGTTGTGTACCTAGGCGGATTATGGCTGCCTCTGCTGTGCCATGCAGGTTGTCAGGGAAGTGGGGGAAAGCCGGCAGTCACAGGCCTCACCCAGCTCCCATGCAAACCGAAGGGCCGGTCTCACTCCCACTGTGCCCCTCCAACAACACAGAGTCTGTTTCCAGGCAGTGGGTGAGCAGGGTTGAGAACTTGTCCCAGGCTTCCCCCCTCCCAAATAGGAAAGTCAGTAGAGCTTTCTTTCTTCCCCTGCCTGTGGAGTCTGCACACTGGATTCATGCCCTTTCCTGAGTTCTGACCAGGAGACTTCTCAATCTGTTGAAATTATTACAAAGTTCAGTTGGAGGTTTCCTTCCCACTGTGGTCTTTTCCCAGTGCCTCTGGCAGACATCCAATTGATATTCATGATTATATCAAGTGTTGCGTTTCAATCTTGAATGGCTTATTTTTATTTGCTGGTAGTTATTTCTTCTAGCTGTTTGTATTTAAATAGCAGAAATAAATAGTGATATGAATTTTAGATGCAATACAAGGCTTGTTGACTCTGTAGGGAGCGAGACCACATACAGTGAACCTACAGGGACTCAGGAAGAGGATGAAAGATATTTCATAGGATTTGCGCTTGTGTTAGGTGATTTTGGGGAATCATTTAAGAAATCAGGGCCGGGCGCTGTGGCTCTTGCCTGTAATTCCAGCACTTTGGGAGGCCGAGGAGGGTGGATCACAAGGTCAGCAGATCGAGACCATCCTGGCTAACACGTTGAAACCCCGTCTCTACTAAAAATAAAAAATAAAAAAAAAATTAACCGGGCATGGTGGCAGGCGCCTGTAGTCCCAGCTACTCAGGAGGCTGAGGCAGGAGAATGGCATGAACCCGGGAGGCAGAGCTTGCTGTGAGCTGAGATTGCGCCACTTCACTCCAGCCTGTGCGACAGAGTGAGACTCCATCTCAAAAAAAAAAAAAAAAAAAAAAAAAGGAATCAGGGATGGGCTCTGGGTTGAATGTTATCAATAATTGGAGATAAATTTAAGACTGGGTATTTAATGAATCTCATCTAGAAGTTGGGACAAATGGAGTTAGGCTGAGTCATAACTGGTAGAAGTAGCCATCACTCATTTTAGCCAATATTGGAGATGTTTGATCATTTGAGGGTTTTGTACAGTGTTTGCTGTTTTTGTCTGTGCTTAGATATAATTATGGAATAGTCTGGCTTTCCTCTTGGTCCATCACAGTCATGGGGTGGCTTTGTCTGATCTTGGTGATTTGTCAAATTGTTCGTGTTTGGCACTACAGCCTAGTTGCCAGGGTCAGGTCAGCTCCTCGTTGTTAGGGATTGCTTTTCTCTTTCTCACTGGCTATTTGTTTTCTTTACAACAGCTACAGATTATACCAGATTAGAAATGGGAATGGGGCTGGTGATAGAAGCTACTAGAGGCTGATACAGCCATAAAAAGCAGTGGAAATGAAGCTGCCAGAGCGGGAAGGATATAAGAAATGTGTAAAAAATCAGAGAGCTCATATCAATTCAGAGTCATTTATATATCAGCTTTTAAGCATATCATTATATTGTATATTATATTGGAATAACAATTGATATTCATAATTATATCAAGTGTTGGGTTTCAATCTTGAATGACTTATTTTTATTTGCTGGTAGTTATTTCTTCTAGCTGTTTGTATTTAAATAGCAGAAATAAATAGTGATAAGAATTTTAGATGCAATACAATTCTTTTTTCAAGTCTCTTAGCTCTGGTTGTACTGCAGCTCCAAAATACTCCAAAAAATACGTAAGATGCTCTTTCTTCCTTTGGAGCAGTGAGAACTGAATACAACAGAACCATTGTCTTGTGAGTTCAGTAAATTAACTTTTTCAGGTGGTGTTGTGACATGGTGCACGTATTTTTACATCTGGAGCTCATGCAAAGAAAACACTTTGAAATATCAGGATATTATTACATAGCAAAGCTTTTATCTGCTGTTCCCTCAATACCATCTTCTTTTTCCTTTCTTCCTTTCCTATTCTTTTACATATAACACTAGATTCAGAGACCCTTGGTGTCTGTGATTCAAGTGATAATATACACACGCCTCTGATAAGGCCTCTCATATATAAAGGTACAAAACAAAGTTGTACTTATGGCATGGGTATTTAAATGTCAATAACACTGCACAAAAAGGGACCCTCTCTTACGTGTTTAACAAATATTTGCAAACTAGTGGCTATGAGTTGGGTTTTGGAGTCAGAGTGGACTTGACTCTCACTTCTGCCATCTAACAGTTGTGTGACCTGGGGTGAGTTACTTACATTCATCTGAAAAATGGGGATTGCCACTTTACCGGGGTTGTTGTGAGGATAAATGAAAGGATGTAAAGCATTTAGCACAATATCTGATGCATAAGAAATCAAGTTCTGAATCAGAATAATCCAGCTCTGAGCCAGAACTTGAGTCCATTATGTTTTCCTCCCATAATATTTATGTAGATCAAGGGTTGATAGAAAGTAGAACACTAAGGAGTATATTCCAGGGCATCTCTTAGTACAGGTTCTATATATTTAATATTATATAAAGTTTGATCTAATGATACTTTTTTTTTTTGAGACAGAGTTTTGCTCTTGTTTCCCAGGCTGGGGTGCAATGGCATGATCTCAGCTCACCGCAACATTCACATCCCTGTTCAAGCAATTCTCCTGCCTAAGCCTCCTGAGTAGCTGGGATTACAGGCATGTGACACCATGCCCAGCTAATTTTGTATTTTTAGTAGAGACGGGGTTTCACCATGTTGGTTGGGCTGGTCTCAAACTCCTGACCTCAGGTGATTGACCCACCTCAGCCCCACAAAGTGCTGGGATTACAGGCATGAGCCACCGCGCCTGCCAAATGATACATTTTTTTTCATAAAAACATATTTAGTTCAAACATTGGCCAACTGTGGAGCTGGCTGCCTGTTTTTATAAATAAAATGTTATCGGAGCACAGGTATACTTGTTCACTATGTATTATCTATGGCTACTTTTGTACTACCAGTGCAGCATTGATCAATTACAAAAGAGACGTTATTATGACCCTCAAGTCCAAAATGTTTACTATCCAACTGTTTAAAAGTTTTGCAGCCCTAATGTAGTCTAAATACAACTGCAATTAAAATGAGCATCTTAACCATGTTACTCAATCCAGTAGTCAATTCTCTGTCATCAACTTATTTGCCCTGTTGGTAGCATTTGACAGATGGATCCCTCACCTTCTTGAAACACTCTCTTCACTTGGTCTCTCTGGCTGCTTCCTTCTCAGTCTCCACTGCTGTGGCTTCTTCGTCTCTGACCTCTAATGACTGGAGTGCTTAAACGGCAGGCTCAGTCCTGGGACCATCTCTTTTTTTCTATTACTTGGCAAAGTCACTCAGTTATGGCCTTCAATATCATCTATATACTGTGGGCTCCCAAATTTATGTTCTCATCCCAGGCCTCCCCCACCTACTTGATATCACCATTTGAATGTTCATTTTAGGCATCTCAAACTAAACGTGTCCAAAACTGCACTCCTGATATCACCCTCCACTTCAAACCTTACTTTTCTCTCAGGCTTTTTCTTCTCGGTCAATGACAACTCTATTCTGCCAAAAGCCTTGGAGACATCCTGGAGTCCTCTCAATCCTCAGCAAATCCCATCACTCTACCTTCAACATTTTCCAGGTTCTGAGCACTCCCCACCACCTCTGCCCTCAACACGCTGGTTTGTGCCCCATTATCTCTCATGTAGACCTCCCTTCAGTCTGTTCTCCATACAGTTTCCAGATGGGGCCTTAAAAACCAAGTCAGATCTCTCACTTCCCTTCTCAAAACCCTCCAGTGGCTTCCTATCTCACTCAGAGAATAGCCAAGTCCTTACAATGGCCTCAAAGGTCCCAGTAATCCTTCTACCTGACTCCACTGCCATAATTCTCTGACTTCATTGTCTACCGCTCTCCCTCATGGAGATGGTTCCACTGGCACTGTCTCCCTGCTGTTTCTGGAACATGTCAGGCATCATCTTTGCTTTGGCTGTTTCTCTGCCTGGAATGCTTTTCTTCTGGGTTTCTACCTGGCTCATTGCCTCTCATCAGTGACGTCATCTGTGGGCATCTTAACCAAAATCATCGCTGCCTCCTCTCTTCCCTGATTAATTTTTCTCCTTCACACTTATTATTCAACAGACTAGTTATTTTATCTACCTGTCTTGATGACTATCTTGTTTCCCCTACTAAAATCTAAGCTCAATGGAGGACAGAGATTTTGAGCTGTTTGGTCACTGTTATTTTCCTAGTGTTTGGAACACTTTCTGGCATATAATGGGCACTCAACAAACATCTGTATAAAGACACAGAAAGAATGAATTAAGTTCTTCTTGCTGGTACTTTAATTTTCTTTTCTCAATTTCATGGAAGAAGAAAAATAGGGCTCTTTAATTTTGTTGCATTCACTTGAGATCATTTCTTAATTTTCAAAATGCATTTTAAATAAGATTTGAAGGGAAAGGGTATTTAGAAAATTTAAAAATATTTTTCTTCAATTTATCTCTCAAATTCTATTTTTATTATATCCTATGAATTTTCTACTTTTAAATATTTCTGTTATAATCTTAGCAGGAAATGTTTATGTCATAACAACTATTCAGGAATTTTTGTTTGTGAGAAAAATGATTGATAAATATAAGCCTATACAAATGCTCACTAACTTAGACCAAATAGCAAAAATGTCATTTACTATTTTGGAGAATTTGAACTATAAACTGTTTAAAAGGAATAAAATAAAGTTTTATAATTTTCCATGTTGAACTTTTTTTATGGTATAAAGATAGATTTTAACATAGCCTAATTCCAGGTTAGCAAAGTATGAAATAATAAGATTTTGTTTTATTGTTATATTTCTCTGCAGGGGGATATGGGACCTGTGGGACCCCAAGGACCAATGGGGATCCCTGGAGTCGGGAGTCAAGGAGAACAGGTAATTAATGCATTCTTCCTTTCCCTTAGTGCAGAACATTCTAGCCCCATCTTGGTCCTCATTGAAGGCCAGTCCTGCAAACAGCTATGAGTATGTTTGACAGTTAATTGCAATGGAGTATAAGTCCAGAAATGAATATAGGGAAGGATGAGATGGTTTCATGAGAAGATTTTATTTTTTAGAACTTCCAAAGGCTTAAAAAATAGGTAGTGTGTTTCGTGAGGCTGTGACTTTTAACATTAAAACCTAATTAACAAGGTAAAGGTTTTTTTTTAATTTTTTTTTATTATTATTATACTTTAAGTTCTAGGGTACATGTGCATAACGTGCAGGTTTGTTACATATGTATACTTGTGCCATGTTGGTGTGCTGCACCCATCAACTCGTCAGCACTCACCAATTCGTCATTTATATCAGGTATAACTCCCAATGCAATCCCTCCCCCCTCCCCCCCATGATAGGCCCCGATGTGTGATGTTCCCCTTCCCGAGTCCAAGTGATGTCATTGTTCAGTTCCCACCTATGAGTGAGAACATGCAGTGTTTGGTTTTCTGTTCTTGTGATAGTTTGCTAAGAATGATGGTTTCCAGCTGCATCCATGTCCCTACAAAGGACGCAAAGTCATCCTTTTTTATGGCTGCATAATATTCCATGGTGTATAGGTTTTGGTGCAATATTTTTAGTTCCCCTTGGGAACAACAGTTTACTTACCTGCTGGTTTGTATATTTTTTTTCTCCTTGAAGCTTTGTGAAAATTGAACCCCACTCTCTCCCAAAGGAGTAGAGTAGTATCCCCCCACCAACCACTCCAACAAGCTACATACCAATTTTTTAAAAAGTATTATAGTTAAAACTTAGACCAGGATCAGAAGTAACCACTTAGTTTAAGGGGTACCTTTCTTGAATAGAAGCAAACCACAGAGAGAATTTATAAATGACACCTGGCCCCTTGGTGAGAAGAAAAGAAAGATCTGTAAGAATGTCTACGTTCATGATTAGAACCACTTCCAAAATCTTCTGACAACTTTTGGAAAATCTGGGTATTGTGATAAATCTAAATAATGTGAAGATAGTATAACAGTACTCTCTACTGTTGTTAACCATGTAGTTTTTTTGTTTACCATATACTTTGTTGTTTACCGTATACTTATGCAGTCTCATAATCAAAGTGACCAACAAATCCAGTTTTATGCTAAATATCTCCTGGTTAGAAAGTGGCAGGTTAGGTTTGATTAAGATTTATAATTAAGATTTGAATTATTCTATTGCCTAGAGAATGAATAGTGCTTTCTTTATCTAGGGTAGTGGGAGAACAGAAGAATTTAAAAAATGAGATAATTCCAAATGTCATTGTTGAGATTAACTTCGGGTTTATTTCTAATTGTCTGCTAATTTATTGTTATTATTACTTTTTTTGTTAGTCCAGACAACAGCAAAGTTGGGTATGACTCCTTTTTCCATTCCCTTAACCTTGACAGAGGACCTAGTCTAACACATTAGGAATCTTAAGGTACAGAAGAAGCCAAGATAATTGTGTAGATAAATATTTAGATAATAATTAACAGCTGGATATTTGGGCTACTCAAATCATGATTTGATGATACCAGAAGACATTCTCAAGCCTTGTAGTTTATTTGTTGGTTTTAGCAGGGGCTTGCTGATCCCGAAAGTGGCCGGACAGTGCTGTCACATCTTGGGTCTTGTGGTGCTCCTGGTGCTGAGTCACCACTATGGGGCTAAACGTGAGGTTTAAAGACAAGTCTGTCCAGATGGACTGTGAATTCTAGACCTCCTACCTACAGCTTCTTGTCCCCTTTAATGCTGTTCCTTGGTGGAGGTTGTTCTTCTTCAGCTTGGGAAAAAACAAAACAAAACAAAAAACAACTCTTGTACTTCTTTCATTTTCTCACCCCCTTTTCTTCTTTTCAAAAAGAAAAAAAAGATTTTGAGGTAGATGTGTCCTTATAGAGCTGATCTCAATTGGAAATGAGACCTCTATTTGTAAAATGATCTGAGCAAGAAAATCATTTATTTACCTTTTAAGACAAATGATATAAATTCTACTTAAATTTAGCCTCTGTTTATTTACTTAAATTTAACCTCAGTTATTCAATGTTCTTATCTTTAATTTTATGTGTTTATCCATTACATTCTTGTTATATTCGATCTTCCTATTTCTCTTATAAAAATGAGTGTTTTCCCTCATGTGTTTACGAGGGAACTTCTGTTTCCAGCAACATGTTTACAATATCTCTTAAATGGCCCATAGATTTTTGTTAAATATTTGGAGGCTTGATCAACTCAGATCTTTTACAAAATAGAGTGAAATATAAACAAACACATACACACATGTACACATATGTGCACATCCCTTTTTATACCCATGTATAAAAACCTCCTTTATAGTGTGAAGGAGTGAGTCAAGTGTTTGAACATTCTTCAGTTTGGTATCTACTGACTATTGCTTCTTAGAGCCTAGGTCAAACCTTCAACTTACCATCCTGATACATAAATATTGGGACAACTGGGATATAGGTTTGCCTACATGTGACAGAGATATGAAATAGGTTAACTAGATGTAATTTTATTTTCCTTACTTAAAACTCCAAGCTGGTATAGTGGCTCTATTAATCATTCTTGTTAGTCTGCCATACTGAGGGTGTTTTCCTCATCTGCATGATCCTGAGTGGCCACCCTCTCTTAATTCCAGCTACTGAAGAAGAGGAAAAGGGAAGGAGAAGGCATACCTCTTCTTTTAGCATGAACCAGGAATTACACACATCACTTCATTCACATCCCATTGGCTAGAATCTAGCCCACATGGCCACTCTTGGCTGCAACAGGGACTGAGAAATGTGGTCTTTATTCTAGGGAGACATATGGGCCAGCTAAAATTTCTCTTAATATGGAAATAGGGAAGAATGAAAATTGTGGTTTAACTAGCAGCCTTTGCCACCCCATTCCACAAATGTTTATTGAGTATAAGTAACTTATTATGGGGTATGAACTAAAGTTTCACTTTAGAGGATTTGAAACTACTTAATTTCACTAATACTATTTTATAAAATTTTATTTTAAAGGGAATCCAAGGTCCCGTTGGTCCACCTGGTCCACAAGGGCCCCCAGGACAAGGCTTACCTGGTTCCAAGGTAACTTTGTAAATGAGACAGAGTTTAATATATCTATAGTATAATTGCTGTTTTATAATCAGTGCCAGTGCATTTGGAAGACAGCAGATAGAATGAACTTAATCAGAGATCTCTACTTAATGCAAAATGTTACTGATATTCCTGACAATTTAGAAAATGTAATATGTATTCTTTATGCTTTAAGAAAGTTTTACTTACACAATTTTCATTTGTTGTTTTCTTTGTTACTTTTACTTATGAGATCCTATTCTAGCAACTCAAGCAGTAATATTAACAGAGGCAACCAGTGGTTATGTGTCTTTCTAGGTTGGCTAACTTTCTTTCTCACCACCACTCTGACAGTAGGTCCAACTACTAAAACCATAGCTAAAGAGATGGGATCAGAAATGACCTAACAAATAAAAATGTTTTATGTACTTGGGAATCAAACTATCTCATAGATTGGAACTATTATTTTTTCCTTGAGGAGGAGCATGGCACTTATTTAACTAGTTATCCTTAATATTGCTTCTAAGAATCGTGAATCATTGTTAAATATAAAATACTTCTCTGAGACTGCTCACCCTAGAACGCACTCCTTAGAGCTGTCCATGTGAGAAGCCGCTCAATGGACCACTCTGACTATTCTTGAGAGTTTTGATTTGGAGCTTGTCCTTGAAAGCTCAAGTTGTGTTCTCTGCTTATGACATAGATCTTGATCAGCAGTTACCTTGGCTTTTCCTGTGCCAATTTTAGTTGTTCTAGAATGCAACTGCCTATCTTTTCCAGATACCCTCCACAAGGGGCTCCTTAAAAATCAATTTTGAATATGCTATATGGCCTATATTTTAAGTCAGACCATATATACATCAAATATTATGTATATTTTTCATTTACATATATTCCAAATCTTGTGCAAATCCATCCATCTGAAGGGATTTCAGGTAATATATATGAATTGAGCATATGAAACTGTTTTACTTTATTGATATATGACAGGTTTTAGGAGATCAACAGCAGGAATATATTATTTTCACTTTGCTGCTGTATTGAAATATTCCCCTTTCTTACTAGGGAGAAGTAGGCCAAATGGGACCTACAGGCCCTCGAGGACCAGTAGGAATTGGAGTACAAGGTCCAAAGGTGAGTTGACTGCTGCTCAGAAGTGATATGATACTTTGTGTAATATTATGTAAGGTTTCCTTTATGTCCGATTGCAGTACAGACCCTGCATGTGTTATCTAATGCTATATTAACGGGCTCCTTTTACTTTTTAAGTGTGGCTACTACTACTGCAAAAGCTATAATTACATGTGTGCCTTGCTTTATATTCCTCTTGGACAGTGCTGCTCTAGAATATATACTCCACTGGGGTGGCACTTTGTTTATCTTGGTTTATTATAGAATCCCCAGCTTTGGGGACATGATAGATTCTCAATAAATACTGCTGAATAAATGAACGAATACTTCGTTTACCCTTCACAGTTTCTGTAACTCATCCTGAAATTATATAGGATCTAAAGAGCCATGTTGAGCACACAACTTCACCATTGTTCTGTTGTTATTGTCATATTCTTACAAGCATTTGAGTATTAGAAGAATATGTAAGATGCAGGTCTAAGAAGAATATACATGTTACATGTATGAACATATCATTACAAAGGATAAAAATGTATTAATATAGTAATAGTAGCTGATATTTCTACATGGTTTCCATGTGCTACACAGTATACTAAGTGCCAAGTTTGACATGTATGTTTATACATATAGGTAATATATGCCTCTGTGTATGTATGTATACAAACATATTATGTTATATACATGTCAACTGCAGAGAGGCAATATACAATATAGTAAGGCTCAGCTGTTAGACTACCCAAGTTCAAATCTCAGTTCCACCACTTATGACATGTGCAATCTTAAACTTACTTTAAAAAATGAATTATGGTTCGGCCAGGCGTGGTGGCTCACGCCTGTAATCCCAGTACTTTGGGAGGCCAAGGTGAGTGGATCATGAGGTCAAGAGATTGAGACCATCCTGGCCAACATGGTGAAACCCCATCTCTACTAAAAATACAAAAATTAGCTGGGCATGGTGGTGTGTGCTTGTAGTCCCAGCTACTTGGGAGGCTGAGGCAGGAGAATCGCTTGAACCCAGGAGGTGGAGGTTGCAGAGAGCTGAGATTGCACCACTGCACTTCAGCCTGGTGACAAAGTGAGACTCAGTCTTAAAAAAAAAATGAAGTATTTCAAATATATTCACCATATAGAGAATAATACAAAGAGCACCTATGTATTCCACAGCCCAGCTTTATCAAATGTTAACATTTTACCACACTAACTCTAGACTTTTTAAAAGAAACATTGTAAGTGTGGCTGAAGGTTCCCGCTGGCGCTCCCCAATCCCACTGCCCTCCCTTCTCTCCTCACACATAATCATTATCATGAATTTCATGTTTATCATTCTTTTGAAGTTTTTATAATTTCCTACACGTTTTTATCCATAAAATATATATTACTTTTTTTGTGTTCTTGAACTTTACATGATATATCATTCTGCAATATATTTATAGTCAGCCTTATGTTTTATTTGTGTTTTCATATGCCACTGATTCATTGCTATTAATCGCATTATAGCATTCCACTGTATGAAAATATCTCATTTTATATTTATTCATCTTCATGTTGGTGGATATTTAAATTGCTTATCTTTCTTTTTGATTTTGCCAACAATGCTGCCACAAACATTCTGTTTCCTTTTGTATAAGTTAGAGGACAAGTTTCTTGACTTGTAGAAGATAGACAGCTAGAGATAGAATGGGAAGATCATAGAGCATGCAAGTCTTCAATTTTGATACTGCAAAAATCTTGTCCAAAATGCTTGGGCCAGTTTACCTTCCTGCTAGCAATAGGTAATGATGTTCCTTTCTCTAAATCTGTGCAAATATGAAATGTGTACAAATATCTCTTATTGTGTTATATAAACTGCAAATATCTTCTCCTAGGCTGTGACTTATTTTTTTCACTTAGAGTACTTCTTAGTATACAGAAGTTTTAAATTCTGATATATTTCTATCCCTTTATGATTTGTGATTTTTGATTATTATTTTAAAACATTTCTTGACCTCAAATTCATAAAGATATTCTTATGCATTTTTTTCTGAAATTTTTATTGTTTTGTTTTAAAAATTTAGGTATTTAACCCACACAGAATTTATTTTTGTGTGTGGGTCAATGTAGGGATCTATTTTTTATTACTATAAATAAGCAAGTACCCCAGAATCAGTTATTTAATAGTCCATCTTTACAACACTGATTTGCAGTACCACCTCTTCCATATATCAGGCTTCCACATTTTGAGCATCAGTGCCTCAGCTCTCTGTTCTACTCCATTTGTCTATTTATATCTCTCAGTGCTATTACCTCCTTGTCTTGATTATAATAGATTTATAATATGTTTTGTCATCTAAAAGGAAAAATACTCTCATCTTCTTTCTTGGTAATTATTGACTCTAAGATACCTATTTTAGGGTTGGCTTGTCAAATTTAACAGGATACCCCATATGGTTTGCACTAAATCTACAGATTAAATAGTAAGTATTTCATAATACAGAGTAAAGCTCTAATTTTTCAAGAAAATATTTGTATTTTTTTCCATAAACGTCTTGTACTTCTTTAGTTAAATTTATTTCCAGATACCTTGCAGAAATTTTTGTAATTGTGAATTTTTTTCTACATCTTTTAACTAACTAGTATAGGTCTAGGTCTATAGGAGAAGGTTTTTTTTGTTGTTTGTTTTGGCATGTTGATTTTGTATCCAGCCACCCTGTGAAATCTCTGTGGAATCTCTTGCTTTTTCAGTCTCTATGTACACAATCATACTGTCTGAAAATAAAATTTTACCTATTCTTTTTTAGCTCTCCTTTTATTATTTTTTTTGTCATTTTGTACTGCTAGGATCACTTGTACAATGTTTAAGAGAAATGACTTCAAAAGAAGTGACATTTGGCCGGGCATGGTGGCTCAAGCCTGTAATCCCAGCACTTTGGGAGGCCGAGACAGGCAGATCACGAGGTTAGGAGATTGACACCATCCTGGCTAACACGGTGAAACCCCGTCTCTACTAAAAAATACAAAAAACTAGCCGGGCGAGATGGCGGGCGCCTGTAGTCCCAGCTACTCTGGAGGCTAAGGCAGGAGAATGGTGTAAACCTGGGAGGCGGAGCTTGCAGTGAGCTGAGATCCCGCCACTGCACTGCAGCCTGGGCAACAGAGCAAGACTCCGTCTCAAAAAAAAAAAAAAAAAAAAAAAAGAAGTGACATTTGCTGAAAGTTTTTGATAGACATCCTTTATTAGATTAAGGTAATTCCCTTCTTTTTTGGTTGTATCAAATGTTACTTATTAAATATAAATGATTACTGGATTTTATCAAATTATGCATCTACTAAGATAATTGTGTTGTTTTCCACTTTTAACTTCTTAATAGGATACGTTACAGTTACAGAGTTTTCAGATGTCAAACCATCCTTGCATTCTTGAGATAAACTCAATTCATTATGTATATGTTTTATGATGATCATTCAACTGACTAATCTTTTATTCAGGATTTTTCTTTTATTTTAATAACTATGTATTATGTAATTGGCATATAATAAATGCACATGTTTAAAGTATAAAACGTAATGTTTTGAGAGATATATATACCCTTGGAATCATCACTGCAATCAAGGTGATAAGTATTTCTATAACCCTCAGAAGTTACCATCTGTCCTTCTATCCCTCTGTAACTTCTTGTATGTTCACTAATATGCTTCCCACAGATCTGCTTTCCAATTATACACTAACCATTGACCTGTTTTTTGTCATCATAGATTGGTTTGCATTTTCTAGATTTTTATGGAATTATATACTTTATGATATTTTTCTGGCTTCTTTTAACTCTGCAAAATCATTTTAAGATCCATGTTGTAGCATATATATGAACAGTTTATTCCTTCATATTACAGAATACTATTGTATTATATGGATATGCCACAATTTGTTTATCCATTCATCTGTGGATAAAAATTTTGCTTTTTTCTAGATTTTGAATATTATAAATAAAGCTATTATGAACATTTATATATGTGTCTGTATGGACATTTGTTTTTATTTTTCTTGGGTAAACACCTAGAAGTGAAATGGCCAGGTCAGAAGGTAGGTATTCATTTAGCATTCCAAGAAATTGCCAAATCAACTTCCAAAAAAAAAATCTTTGCTTATTATTTTTTCCGGTTACAGAATTAGAGTGTGTAGTTCCTTTGTCTTCCTTTTAGTACTTTTAAGGTGTTGTTCTATTGTCTTCTCTCTTGCATTGTTTCTGATGAGAAATCTGTTGTTATCCTTATATTTGTTTCTCTGCACAACATGTCTTTTTTTCCTCTGGCTGCTTTTGAGATTTTCTCTACATCACTGGTTTTGATTGGTGTGATTATAATGTCCCTTAGATATGTTTCTTGTGCTTGAAGTTCATTGATATTCTTGGTTACTGATATTCTTAGATCTATGGGTTATAGTTTTCAACAAATTTGGAAAATATTTGGCCAGTATTTCTTGAAATAGCACTTCCTCACCTAAGGAACTCCAGTTTTACTTATATTTGGATTTTATTCTTGTTTTGAGACAGAGTCTCACTCCCACCGAGGCTGAAGTGCAGTGGCATGCTCTTGACTCACTACAACCTCTGCCTCCTGGGTTCAAGTGATCCTGTGCCTCAGCTTCCCACATAGCTGGGATTACAGGCATGTACCACCACCCCTGGCTAATTTTTGTATTTTTTAGTAGAGATGGGTTTTAATAATGTTGGCCAGGCTATTATTTGGATGTTTCAGGTTATTTCACAGTTCACTGGTGCTCTGCTCATTCTTTTTCAGTCTCTTTTCTCTCTGTGTTTAGGATAGCTTTTATTGCTACATGTTTTAGTTCATTAATCTTTTCTTCCATGACACTAATAAGCTTTTAATTCTGTCCAGTGTTTTTTTATCTCATACATTGTAATTTTCAAATCTAAAATTTTAATTTGTATCCTCCATATATCTTCCATGTCTCTATTTAACATGCTTTAAATTTCCTCTGTTTTCTTGACTGTATGGAATATAGTGATAATAACTGTTTTAATGTTCTTACCTACTAATTCTAATGCCAGTTTTATTTCTGGGCAAGTTTCAATGGGCTGATTTTTTCTCAACACAAAGTGCTATATTTTTCAGCCTTTTTGAATGCCTATTTTTGAATTAAATATTATTATTAATATTAATATTTTAAAAGATGAGGTCTTGCTATGTTGCCCAGGCTTGCTTTGAATTCTTGGGCTCAGGCTGTCTTCTTGCCTTAGCCTACTGAGTAGTTGGGATTACAGGCATGTACCACTATGCCCAGCTGAGTAGTTTTTTATTGAATGCCCAATATTGTGAATTTTATCTTTTTGCATGTTGGATATTTTTGTATTTCTCTAATTTGAGCTTTGTTCTTGAATATTTTGTAGTTACTTGAAAACAGATTGACCCATTTTGGTCTTGCATTTAAGTTTCATTAGGTAAGACTACAGCAACATTTAGTCTAAGGTTAATTTTTCCCTGCTGTTGAGGTAAGACCCTTTTTAGAACTCTAATTTATGCCCTCAGAATTGTGAGGTTTTATTTCTTGAAAGTAGAAATAGGCAGTATTCCTGGTTCAAAGTCAGTTCTCTCTAATCTTTTAAGTTGGTTGTTTTCCTGGCCTTGGGTAGTTTCTTCATACACATGTACTGAGCAGTACTCAACTGATTGAATACTCATTGTGGATGCTCAGCAGATGCTTATAGTTCTCTGTGTAACTGCTTCTGGTAATCTACTCTGTGAACTTTTGATACCTTGGCTCACCCAGATGCATGTTTATCTCCTTAGAGAGATGCCTGAACTTTCCCTGGTTTCTCAATCCCTGTGTTATGACTTGGAAACTTCTATACAGGCACTGGGGGAAATTAAAGCATTTGATTGGAAGCTTAAATTGTGCTATATCTCATAGGGAGACCGGTCTATAATTTTGTTTTCTTGTCTTGCCATTGTATATTTTTTTTGAAAAGGCTTTATAAGCCTCATAAAATAAATTAGGTAGACTTCCCTCTTTTTCTATTTTTTTTTAGAACTGTTTATATAAGATAGAGAATAACTGTTCTTCAAAAGTTTAAAAGTTTGGTAAGTCTTGCTGTAAAACCAACTAAGCTTGTGATCTTGGAAGGAGATGAACTAGAGACTTTTAATCACTGACTCAATTTATTTAATAGTATTGGTTTATCTAGCTTGTTCATTTCTTTTTACAGCATTTATATAATTCATATTTTTCAATACATTTTAAAAAATTTATCACCAATTTTCTATGACTTAAAAAAATTTTACTATATTTATAGTTATATCTTTATTTTTTAATATTGTTTATTGGTATCTTTTAAAAAACCTAATCATTCCTATTAGAAATGTATTCACTTTTATTCTTTTTAAAAAAGGCATTACCAGCCAGTCATGGTGGCCCAGGCCTGTAATCCCAGCACTTTGGGAGGCTGAGGCAGGCAGATCACCTGAGGTCAGGAGTTCGAGAACAGCCTGACCAACATGGAGAAACTCTGTCTCTACTAAAAATACAAAATTAGCCAGGTGTGATGGCACATGCCTGTAATCCCAGCTACTCGAGAGGCTGAGGCAGGATTATCACTTGAACCCGGGAGGCGGAGGTGGTAGTGAGCCGAGATCACACCATTGAACTCCAGCCTGGACAATAAGAGTGAAACTCCATCTCAAACAAACGAAAAAAAAAAAAAAGGCATTACCTTTTAGTTTTATGAATCTTCTTACTTTTTGTTTTCAAGTTTATTATTTTCTTCTCTCATATTTATCATTCCATCTACTTAGTATTAGATTTACTGTGGTTTTTTCCACTGGCTTGTTTAGGTTAGTTGAAGTTACTTCCAATTATTTTCCATTTTGTTGCTATTAATAAATGCCATAAAGATACTTTAAACTCTTTGAAAGTAGCGTATTTTTTCCTGAACATTTTAAAGGATTTATTACTAATCATAAATTAACTTGAAAGCAAGTGGAATTACTGAATATTAGAGTTGGAAGTGGTGTTAGGGCACAAATTTGTTATTTCACTTTTATATTAGTTTTCTAGAGCTGACATAAGAAAGTACTAGGAACTGAGTGGCTTAATACAACAGACATTTATTGTCTCACAGTCGTAGAGGCTAGAAGTCCAAAATCAGTCTGCAGGGCTATGCTTCTTCCAAAACCTGTAAGGGAGAATGCTTCCTGGTCTTGTCTTAGCTTCTGGGGGTGCCTGTCAATCCTTGGCATGCCTTGCCTAGCAGATGCTCACTCTAGTCTTTGCCTCTCTTGTCACATGGTGCTCTCCCTATGTGTCTGTCTTCAAGAGGCATCTTCCTCTTTTTATAGTACCCATTGTATTAGTCCATTCTGTCATTGCTTTAAATAACTATCTGAGACTGGGTAATTCATAAAGAAAATAGGTTTAATTGACGTACAGTTCTGCAGGCTGCACAGGAAACATGATACTGGCATCTGCTTGGCTTTTGGGAGGCCTCAGGAAACTTATAATCCTAGCAGAAGGTGAAGGGGAAGCAAGTACATCTTCACATGGGGGAGCAGGAGAGTGAGAGAGTGAGAGAGTGAAGGGGGGCATACTACACACACATTTTTAAACAACCAGATCTCAGGAGAACTCTATTATGAGAACGGCAAGGGGAAAGTCCACCCCTATAACTCGATCACCTACCAGGCCCCTCCTCCAACACTTGGAATTACAATTCAAATAAGATTTGGGTGGGGACACAGAGCCAAATTATATCATCTATTATACTGAATTAGGGCCTCCTGTAATGACTTCATCTTAACTTGATTAAATCTGCAAAGACCGTGTTTCCAATTAAGGTTACATTCACAGGTACAAAGAGTTAGGACGTCAACATATCTTTTTGGGGTCACAATTCAGCCCATAAAAATAGAATCAGAAACTAAGGCCTAGGGATGTTAAGTAACTTCCAAAGATCAAATAGTTTAGTATTAATTACTAATCAGATTTCACGGAGGCTTTTCTCACACACTAAGGTACATCCAATTGCAAGTACCTCAGAATGGAGGTATGAACTTTTGGGAAATAAAATATTTGTTCATCCACCAGGGGGAGCCAGGCTCAATAGGGCTCCCAGGACAACCAGGAGTACCAGGAGAAGATGGAGCTGCTGGGAAGAAGGTAAGACCAAGCTTTTCATATTACTGGAGTAGGAACTATTAAGCCAAACTGATATCTTGGTCCCTCAGGAGTGCGAATCAAGCCATCCAGGACAAACTTAGTCTCTTGAAGAAAAAATATCTCACAATCCCAAATGTCCCTTTTCACTTTTCCCTGAGAGAAGGAGGGGCCTACTCAAAGGCTGAGATAGTGTCTCACATCCTCTGCCTTCTCTCTGGTGTTTTGGTTATGGCCTAGTTTCTTCAGGATTTCTAGAAAGCACATTAATTTAAACTTAAGAGAAAGCCACTCCCCCCGCCCCCCGCCAAGAGGAGAGTCTGTGAATGCATTCAGGAAATAAGGCCATTGTAAAGATTTCCTGAAGTATTTTGAGTTGACATTTGAAATACTCATTTTTCAATAAAAGTAGCAAAAAACAGCAGGTGGAAAGGCTGCAGGTCTTCCCTGTTTTTTAAAAAATCTACCAAATGCGAATGAAGAGCCAAAGGAAAATGAGCTTATTGCTTTGGAAATTGGCTGAGAAATTACTTTTTCATGATACTCCAGCTGCTCTAAGTTAAACTGGAGTTTGATGTTACTTTATTTCAAGTTTATAAACTTCCAGATTGATTTTGAGACTAGAGCGAAGGTATGGTGTGTTTTGGAGAGTCTCAGCTGAATCCACTGGTGATAAAAGGAGACAAGGTGGGATGATACATACAGTCTGTCTACTGGAGGGTCACGTAAGACATCAGTGTCGTTTTCTCTAGGGAGAAGCAGGGCTTCCAGGAGCAAGAGGCCCAGAGGGACCACCTGGAAAAGGACAGCCTGGCCCCAAGGTATGGAAATGACAGTGTTGGAGGAAGCAGCCTGTGTTCTGGTCCTCATACTGAGGAGCCAACTTAGAAGAAATTTGATTGTTTTTCTTACTATGTCAAATGTGTTTATATCTGGCTTAAAAGTATGAATACTATCTTGCAAGATTTTGGAAGACAGCAAGCGTAAATGATTCATTTTTATTTTCCTAACATCTATTGTAAGACCCAGCATAGAGAGGAGTTCAACACACGTTTTCTCAATAAATGGTCAGATTGACATTTAAAAAACACATAGGAAGGAAAAGAAGCCTTGAAATATATCATTGAGATTTGACAGTCCATAAATTTTCTTTATAAAATCTCACACAATAATAAGAAATATCACTTTATTAAATGGCCATTTCACTTCACAACTTGGCATACATTTATTTTAAACTCTGTAGAAATGCTAGTTGAATAACATTTTTATATATTAAGATGAGACTATACAAATTCATCCATAGGATAAGACGACTAGTGACATAACCTATAGCCTCTAAGGTTCCAGGTCTTCCTGCAATTTTTTTTTTGTTTGTTTGTTTTGAGATGGAGTCTCACTCTGTCACCCAGGCTGGAATGCAGTGGCATGATCTCGGCTTACTGCAACCTCTACCTCCCAGGTTCAAGCGATTCTCCTGCCTCAGCCTCCTGAGCAGCTGGGACTATAGGCATATGCCACCACACCCAGCTAATTTTTGTATTTTTAGTAGAGATGGGGTTTCACCATATCGGCCAGGCTGGTCTGGAACACCTGACCTCATGATCCTCCTGCCTCAGCCTCCCGAAGTGCTGGGATTATGGGTGTGAGCCACTGCACCTGGCCTTCTTTCTATTTTTATGTGCAGTTATCAATTCCCACGTAAAGATTCTTATGGATTATATACAAGTCAAGTAAAAATAAAATTTATATATACATTAGTGTTCTATTCATAATTCTACTAAAATAGTAATTGATGTCTTGTGAACATACTCACTAAAATTGAATCCTTAATCTTAAATGTGAAGATATGAAATTTAAATCTATTTGTAGGCTTGTAAACATTTTCATTTATTGATTTACCAGTCTCAGGGATCCTTTTTGGGTGAGGTGGAGAGGATAACATCATCATGCAAAATACACTGTTAGAAATGCCGATCTGTTAACATTCAGGAGAACTGTTGTTTTTAGGATGTGCTTTTGGAAAATAGTCGCTTGGAGTTAATAATTGAAGCCATGAGAATGAACAATGTCTCTAAGGAAGAGAGTTGAGGTTTAAGCCCCACATTGTGAGGCAGCTGGAGAACAAGCACTCAACAGAATAAGCAGAATGGTAGCATGTTAGGAATACCAAGGAGAAAGGATTTCAAGATGAAAGCAATGGGTGGTATCAGATGCCACCAATAAAGCAAGGAGAATGTGCGTTGGAAAGAGAGACTACTGGATTTGTGGCTTGAGGTGACTTGTGGCTTATGGAAGACTATTGGAGAAGAGTGATAGGAACATGTTACATAGCCCAGGTATATCATGGTTCAGTGTTGGCGATTTATTACATGTAATTGGGTTCCTCCTGTTCATTTCTGGGGTGATATAGGTCAATAACCTAAATTAGTGGTAGTGGAGGGAAGAAAACAAATAGTTGTGGTTGAATTGTCTCTACTGGTAAGTGATAATGATATAAGATACTTGGACGTTCAACTTTTTTTTTTTTTTTTAACACCGGTGCTACTGCTTTCCATTAGTGTGGACCATGGAAACTTCTGTGGATTCTACAGGAGGTCACCTCTTCTTAGTAAAGTGCCTGCTTTGCTGATGACCTTAGTATAGTCCAGTGATTCTCAAAGTGTGGTCCCTTGAACCAGCAGCATCAGCATCACCTGGGAATGTTATAAATGCAAATGCTTGGACCTCAGTGCAGAAGTACGAAATCAGAAACTCTGGGTGGAGGGCCCAGCAATCTGTGTTCTAACAAGCCCTCCAGGTGATTCTGTTGCTCAACCTTAAAAACCATGGTATAGTCATTTATATTATAAATGTTTAAATAGCGTCAGCGCAGACCATGAGGAATTTTTCATTTGTTGAGCTATGTGCATCCCTGGATATGGTGCCTTGCAGTTGAACCCTAGTTGAAAGATAGTTTTGAAAGTAAAGGAATTCTTTACCTTCAGTTTTACACAATCATGCTGGGGAATAGCCAGTAGTCAGTTCCTAGCTCTGCCCCAGGTTAATGCTAAAGCATCTTTCTGCCAATAAAACTATTGGTCTCTTTTGGGGTAAAGAATTAGACTCCCCAGTGAGGAAGAAATAGGGCTGTGGTTTTTAAAATGTCTCATTTCATGTTTTAAACCTGAAATAGAAAAATTGAAAAACAGCATGAAAAAGCATAGATAGCTCTCATTTCTGAAACTGCGAATGTCTCAGAACCATCTGTTAATAGACCAGGGTGCAAAGGAACTACAAATTCAAATTAAAGTTCCAAAAGAAAGATACGAAACTTCGATTTTTGAAAAACAGCAAATCACATTGAATAAATGGTAAAGGCTGAACAATCTGAAGTCATCTGATCTCCTCAAGAACATTGACGAAATCTGTGCAACTGAGCTGTGCTCAGGGCACACCACTTTAAAATTGGTATTAGTTGAGAATCTGGCTCCACTATGGTCCTTACTAGGTTAGGGGAGGTTGCTAATACAATATTTATATTTTCATAATTATTTTGTTAGGGTGATGAAGGCAAGAAAGGGAGCAAAGGAAATCAAGGACAGAGGGGACTTCCAGGGCCCGAAGGACCAAAGGTATGTTTCTTGTATTCTGACTTATGCTTTGAGGAGTTTGTATTTGTGTCTGGTTTTAATAGAGTATTAGATTTCCACTGAAAATTGGATTCTTTGTTTCCTTCCCAACAAATACAAAACAAAAACCCCAAAATAAAAAACCATAGAAAACATACTATTCCCAGAGCACAATAGAATGGAATAGATTGCATAAAATATGTAATACTCATAGAAATACTTTCGTTTCTAATTTGTCTGTCAGTCCTCTCTAGTAACAACCAAATATTCAGAAGTTGGGATATAATTGGGACCATAGGAGATACCAGTTCTTCATAATCTTGCTTTGTTAAACAACCCAAAAGCCTGAGACTGACAGGCAGCACAGTGATGAGGAAGGCTTTTCTTCAGGAGGCTGATTGCCTCCTGCTGTGCCATGAACCTTTTGGAGCCGGTCACTTCAATTATAGAAAGAAGATAATAATATGTTCTATTTCACAGGGTTGTTGTGAAGACTAAAAGTTAATAAAGCACTTAGCACATTTCCTGGTATATAGTAAGTGTTGAATACATCGAATTATTTGGAGAAAAAAAATCAATATGGTGAAATGGGAAGTAGGGGATCTATGTCCTGGTAAATTGTCGATAACAAGGTGCTGAGGAAGAAGTGAAGGGGATTGTGAGGCAAGCAATTAAGTATGTGTCCTGACTTAGCCTCGGAGACCCACCATTAAGGTCATTTGAATGTGTCAGGAAACAGAAACTGCAAACCTAAGAGAATTCATGTGTTTAGGAAGATACTAATTGTAAGAAAGAGACAAGGAGTATGTTTTAGGACCAGATGATTAAAAAGCACATTTTAAAAAAATGGTGCTGACTAGATTAGATCAGATACAAAACAAAACGTCACCTGTACACCAGTGACTCTTAAACTTCGGTGTCCGTTCAGTGTCCATCGGTATCACCTGGGGATGATTACAAATCCAAATTTTTTTGTTACCATCCTCAGCTATCTGGAATCAGTAGGTGAGTGGGCCCAGGAATCTGTGCTTCTCAAGTAAATGCCCCATGCTGCAGGGAGTTCAAGAAGCACATTATGAAAAGAGCCACTATGACACAAATGTGTTGTATTACTATTAATAACAAATTAGTCTTTATGTCCTACTCTATTTCGAAGTGAACATTTTTCTGTGTTTTGAAATAAAGCTGTTTTTAAAGATGAAGGTGAAGAATTGCCATATGTTAAGGCATAATCATCCCTTAGTACAGGGCATTTAAAATAATTGTATACTTTCTATAATACTTTTCATATTATAAAAGTAATTGACCTCTTTTCTAAAAAAATAAATAAAACAAATTACATCTAGAGACATAATTTTGCTTTTCCTTTGGTTTTAGTGAAGAACTTTAATAGGTTCATGTTTGGTTCCTTTGTCAAAGGCTTGGATAGGGGGTTTTACATGTTTCCAAATTCTTGTCGTGTCCTGTGCCATTGCCTTTCAGGTTTGGATTTAAGGACTGGCACATACATGCCATGGCATGAATTGGTCTCGGTGGGCCAGTGTGCTCAGCTTGTTGGTTGTATTGTCTAATCAATATAGCGAGAGGCCTGAATACAGCTCTGAAGATGAACACAGCCCCCGGCAGGAGTCATCACTGGTGAATCTGACTGATGGAGTCCCTGCTGGACGAAGCAGGATGACTGAATAGGAAGCTCATGCGATTGAATTTTCAGAGGACGTGAGTCAGGCAGACGCAGGATTAGTCAGCAGTCTGAGAACCTAGAGGGTCATGTTTAGACATAGCATAGAAATAGCTCATTCTCCACGACTCATCTCCACAGTGTTTTGTTTGTTTGTTTGTTTGTTTTGGTAAAGGTCCAGATAGTAAATATTTTAGGTCCTGTGGCCCAAGAGGCAAAATGGAAGATATTATGTAGTTACTTGTATAATGACCACTTGAAAATGTGAAAGCTGTTCATAGCTCAAGGCTGTACAAACAAGGGGGTGGGCGGATTTGGCCCACCTACTGTAGAGAAGTAGTTTTCAAACTGTTTTGATTATAAACCCCTCCAGTAAAATTTTGATCACATGCCACAGATTTTTAATTTTTTAATTGTAATTTTTATTAATAAGCTATCATACTAATATGTTATGAATTTGTATAAACAATTGAAATTTTAATAGATGAGATAAAAACATAGAGACAAGTTGTAATATTTTCTTATATCCCAGTGGGTCATTTGGAACACCCTGTGGTGTGCATTGACAATTGCTCTGGAATAGTGTTTTTACCAGGGGTGCTTCATGAAAATTCGTAATCCTGGGAATCAACCTCTAGATCTGTTGAATCAGAATCTCTGGAGTTTGAACCCAGAACTGTGCATTACCAAACTTTCCTGATAATGCCTCTGCTCTCTAAAATTTGAGAATCACTTGTCTAGATCCAGATGGAACAGAAGAATTACCTGTTGCTCCAGATCGAGTCTTTGAGACTCTAAATATTAGACATCTCCCCAACAAATGTTTAAAATTTTCTATTAAAAATGTCATTTTTTAAAATCATAGGGGTTCTTTTTTTTGTTTTCTTTTTTTTTTTTTTGAGATAGTGATTTTCTGTTGCTCAGGCTGGAGTGCAGTGGTGCGATCTCAACTCACTGCAACCTTGAGTGATTTTCCTGCCTCAACCTCTTGAGTAGCTGGGATTTCAGGTACACACCACCATGTCCGGCTAAGTTTGGCTACTTTTTTTTTTTTTTTTGTATTTTTAGTAGCGATGGGGTTTTGTCATGTTGGCCAGGCTGGCTTCAAAACTCCTGACCTCAAGTGATCCGCTCACCTTGGCCTCCCAAAGTGTTGGGATTACAGGTGTGAACCACCAGTCCCAGCCCACAGGGGTTCTACTTCTTAAAAAGGATGTGAGATAACATAGAATGGAAGACCAATACCTTTGGTCATTAAAATAAAACAACAAAGAAAAAAGAGTTATAACCTAGAAGTACACCCTAAAACATTTGCTGAAGATAATTGCTATATTGAAAAAAAATTCTCTCTGAGCTTCCCAGCATACAACACAAAAGGGAAGCACCATGAATTGCATAATTTTTATTAGCTAATAAAAGGATGCACAAGAGATAAAATTTTCCTAACATTCAGTTATTAATTGAACATAGTTATTTAAAAGCACTGAAATCTTACTGGTCAATAACTTTAGCAGTGGTTTACAAAGGATGCTCAAATTATTTTCACATTGATCTTTGAAACCAACAGAGGTCATAATATAATTTAAAAATCTGCAGACATTTCTATACGTTTATTATTGTCTCTATATGTGGTTTCTCTGCTTGAAATGTAGTGAGCATTTTGCTCTTTTTAAGGGTGAACCGGGCATTATGGGCCCTTTTGGAATGCCTGGAACATCAATTCCCGGACCACCTGGGCCAAAGGTATATATTCCTGGGAATTATTTTCCTTTTCTTGACCCTTTGGCAGTTGGAGAAAAAAAATCATGATATCAGTGAACTAGAATTTTAGTTTCGGAAGAGCCTTAGAAATGACTCAGTTTAACTCTGAAACTTCACAGATAAGCAAACTACAGCCAGCAGCAGAGTTAGGACTAGAAACCAGATTTTGTGCTCTTGGTCCCAAGCTTGTCACTTTACCCTTCATTACATCTTCCAAATCCTAAACCCCAGTACAGGCAAGAATTTAGAACAAATATTCAGAAGAATCTACCAGGATTTATAATTGAAGAGTTTAGCAGAAGACATATCCACTCAGGTTGGTTGATTGGTTTGCTTTTTGAGACAGAGTCTCACTTAGTCCCCCAGGTTGGAGTGCAGTGGTGCAATCTTGGCTCACTGCAACCTCCACTTCCTGGGCTCAAGTGATTCTCCTGCCTCAGCCACCCAAATAGCTGGGATTACAGATATACCACCATGCCTGGCTAATTTTTGCACTTTTAGTAGAGATGGGGTTTTGCCATGTTGGCTAGGCTGGTCTCGAACTCCTGGATTCAAGTGACCCGCCTGCCTTGGCCTCCCAAAGTGTTGGAATTATAGGTGTGAGCCACTGTGCCTGGCCTTCACTCAGTTTTAAGAGCATTCCCAGCCAATCTTAAAGTCTAAATATTTGAGTCTGAATTGCCACATATTATTTCAATGGACTTTCTCCTAACAGCAGTAATAGTCTTTACTGACAGTTGTTATTTACTTAGGATTTGAAATTCCCCTCAAATATTAAATATACTATCTCAAGGTCTGAGATGGACAGATTAAGCTCTTTACAGAATGGCCAATGCTTTTTTCTTGCTATGTGTGCTTGTGATTTCTTGCACAACTGTAGCCTGTGAAATGTCATTTGAAATGTACAGGGAGATAGAGGAGGACCTGGGATACCTGGATTTAAAGGAGAACCCGGACTTTCTATTCGAGGACCGAAGGTATGCTTTATTCATGTTCTGTTTTTCTGTATCTGAAATAAACGAAGCTAGATGAAATCCACGAGTTGATTTTTCAACTTGCAAAGTTTCTACATTGATGAACTAAAATGTAAGAATATAGCTATTCCCTTTTATTAAAAAAAACAAGCAATCACGTAGTTTATTTTTCATACTTATGGGGAAAAGTAGCTCTTATGGTTAAACTTTTGCTGATTAGACAATTGTTTGAAAATACTCTTTTGCACTGTCTGTGATACAAGGGATTAAATGGCCTCTGGCCTCTTCATTTACATATTAATTGCTGAAGTATCTGTTCTGCAAAACATTGTCCAAAAAAGCATGTGTGCTTGGAAGCTTTGTTGAATAAAAATTTCCTGCTTTGATTATTTATCCTTTTATTTCAAAGGGAAATACAAATAATTAATAAGAAACCAGGTTTCTGTAATCATATCTGGTTTTTCATGGCAACGAAGCACCATTTTTCCTCCTCACACTATACCCAGCACCACAGCAAAATTTAGCATTCATAACATTCCTAGGTGTCAACTAGGATATCTCTGTTTGTGAGGACAAGCTTCAGGGCCCCATCATTAGCACTTTTAAAATCAATAGCGTGTTGTTACGTAGCTTTGAAACTTGCTTATATTCTCCCATATTAAGTTGTCTTATCTAGATAAAAGGGTTCAAGTACTAAACTGATGACCTTCAAAGTTAAAAGAAGAAAACATGGAGTCATTTTTTAAATAAAATATGATGCAAAACTTGTTGTATAAAACTGACATAAATTGGAGTGGTTCTTATTAAAAGCAAACGGAGAACCTTGAGCTTCCCGTGTTCTTACTGCTTTAATAGTCCTCCCTGCTAGAGTGACAGCTGCCCTAGTTTTCCCGGGATTGAAGGCGGTCCTGGAACACATGACTTTCAGGGCTAAAACTGGGAAAATCTTGGGCAAACTTGGACGAATTATTCATCTACTTCCCCCAGATCCCAGGGTAACCCAGACTATGTAGACCATTCTCTCTAGAAACACAAGCTATATAGACAGCTCATAGAGACAATAGCAAATTTTCTAATGTGAAAACTACAGATATGACCTTGATCAGTTATATTTGCATGACAATTTTGATAGACTGAAGCTGTGTATTCACAATCTATGATTTATACATCTCTCTCTACTTATCCTTCTGTTTGCAATAGGAATACAATCCAATTAAATGTGCTGCTAGAGTTTATAGGCCCCACCTGTTTTCTGTTGATGATTATTAGGCATTATAGGTGATGGTACTTAAAGATATTTGCCTCTTCACCCAAGCCTTTTGCTACTCCCCTGGACTCTAATGATACTCTTTTTGTCGTTCTTCCCTAGTTCATTAGTTTTTCAGTTTTTGGAGGGTCATACACACCTTTGAATGTCTGATGGAAATTTTGGCACATTAATTTCATTTTGTGTAATACTTCAGGGGTCTCCCAGATGCCCCCTAAAGCTGATTTCAAAATACTGGGTTTCCATTTTTGCCCTAATTTCTAATGAATGAGAGAAACACTTTGAAGTAAATAACTTTGTAGGACATTTCCTTGAATCCAGTGTAGAAAAGCCAAGTGGCAAAATTCCATCTATAAAAATATGGTAAGGAGTCCAAAATAAAAACCTGCTCCTCCTCTTGCTCCTTGATATTTCCTATTAATAACAGAAGTAACAAGCTACCTGAGATTTTTGCAGGAGCAAGGACAAAGATCTCTATAAAAAGGATGTTTGTAAACTGTGAGTGTTTTAATGGTTTTCCCCTCCACTGTGGTTGTCGGACTTTAAACAAGAGCAACTGCTGATCATTTGTTGTAAGTTTGGACCGTAGAAATAAAAACTGAAAAGTAAATTTTGATTCCAATTTTCTTTTCCTTTTAACTCAACCAGGGATCAGTTACTGCTTTATTTTGTTGTTGGGCCTCTCCTTGTGTAAACATGGAGATAAGTGGAAAACTTATTTTGGGACAAGTTTCATATGAGAATGTTTAGAGCTTCGACCTTAAATGTAATTGGAATAGCATAAAAAATTGGTTCTGAGAAATGACCAGTTCCCCGTAGTTGGAATACACCAAAATGTACCATCCTGAAGACTATGGGCTTCCTTTCTCTCATTCAACTTTAAAAAATCACCTTGAGTTTTTGTTGATAATGAATAGTACATTAAATTTTATAAGTGGCCACATATTTCCTAAAGATGATCATTCTTAAGAAGGTTAGCCACATAAAACAGCCTTTTAGATTTAATAGGAAATAACAGCTGTTGCATTCATGGTTTTTAAATAAAGTTTCTGATTGCTTAAAGAGTATGTAAAATTTTTTCCCCTGTTCCCAATAAATTACTCATTTATTGGGGTATAGTTGAGAATAGTTTTTGGGAGTTGGACTTTGGGCAGTATTTTCACTTGGAATAATGGTAATTTGATCTCCGAGTTTGCTTGCATATAAGGAAAGTTCTTAAGAGTCCTGCTGCTTTCTTCCTCCATTCTTGGAAAACAAAGGTCTGCCTGTTGTTAGAGTTTCCTCCCAATATAAAGAAAAACCATAAATATTTTAAAACATGAGTAGCTCTTTATCAAAACAAGCGCTGCATATTGACAAAGGCTGTTGTAAGAGTTATCAACCAGTAACAGGTGGCATGTGTTGTAAAAAGAAGTATTACAGGTTTTAAATATAAGCGTAATGGACTTGCAAGTAATTTTTTTTTTTTTTTTTTTTT
>NW_012111364.1:9365494-9390140 GCF_000951035.1 Colobus angolensis palliatus
CAGGCGCCTGCCACCTCGCCCAGCTAGTTTTTTGTATTTTTTAGTAGAGACGGGGTTTCGTCGTGTTAGCCAGGATGGTCTCGATCTCCTGACCTTGTGATCTGCCCATCTCGGCCTCCCAAAGTGCTGGGATTACAGGCTTGAGCCACCACGCCCGGCCAAATTTTATTTTTTATATGTCTTCTTGATTTATGATGCACTAAAACTTTATAATTTTAAAAATTAAAGTATTAGCAATAAGTCATTTTCTAACTCCTGGGTTAGAAATCCACCGTTGGCATATTGAGTTGGTTTTATGCTTAAGTTTAACCAGATGTTTTATAGTTGAGTCTCATGACATCACTGATGTTGGAATTTACCCAGGGTGTCCAAGGCCCTCGGGGACCAGTGGGTGCTCCAGGACTCAAAGGTGATGGCTATCCTGGTGTGCCTGTAAGTGGGACATTTTTTTATTCCCTCCCTCCCTCCCTCCTTTTTGAGAGTTGCACACGACAAGAATGCTCACACCCTCCCTTACTATGTCATCTCAGGGACCTCGTGGATTACCAGGACCCCCTGGGCCGATGGGTTTACGTGGAGTGGGAGACACTGGAGCAAAGGTAAGACTTTAAAGTAGGCAACATATTAGCTTCTAAGAGTGTGCCTATAGGTAGGTGACTTTGGTAAATATAAAATTTTTTATCAGCTAGAAGAATAGAGGTGTCTGAAATAATTAATAAAGTTATTTGCCCTTATCTATAGACTTCCCAGGGAGCTAATCTGAACATGTAGACTAACTTTATGGTTTGGCTCCTCCTTCTCTGATAGCAACTCACGTTCCTTTGCTGCTGCTGCTTCTTATACCAAGATCAGGGTTCAAGTCGGAGATCTCCTCTCTCCTCTAGCCATACTCTTTCCCTAGGTACTCTCATCCAACCCCATGGCTTTAACCACTGTCCACACACTGATGGCTTCCAAATACCTATATTTTCTTCCTTAAGATATGGTTTCATGTATGTAATTTCTTACCATGTATACCCTCTTGGGCTTCTCACAAACATCTCTAATGTAAAATAACCCAAAATAAAATCCTTGATTTTTGCCCCATAACCCTGCAAATGGCTCTCCCAATCTCAAGCCAGAAGGACTAAGCATCATGCTTTGTTCCTTCCTTTCCCTCTCCTTCCTCCACACCTAGTCCTTTGGTAAATCCTGTCAGTGCTACCACCAAAATATATCTCAACTCTGGCTCCTTTTTTCTTTCTGCTTCTGCCAGGCAGACTATGTCATCTCTTACGTAGGCTGTAAAAATAGCCTCTTCATTGGTCTTCTCTCTGTCCTACCTCTGTCCTCCAAAAACTTAGCAGGAAGCGTGGTCTTCTAAAACCATAAATCAGAATGTATACCATTCCTTCCTAGAAACACCCTGGTGGCTTCTCTTTCAGACTTTGAACACTTCCCATGGCCTTGAAGGCCCTTCATGCCCGGATCGCAGCTTCTGTCTTTTCTCCCCAGCTGCCTACATTCAGCCAAAATGGCCTGCCCTACTTCAGCTCATTCCTGCATCAGGGACTTGCCAGGATGACTGTTATTAAAAGCTTAGTTCAATTCTCACCTCCCTGACCACCCACACAAAAAGCATTAGTATCCCAACCCCTCTGTATGTTTTCCATGTAGCGTGTATCACTTTCTGAGATCATCTTGCTCATTTATTCCTCTGCATATTCCATGAGAGGGAAGGTTTTCCTGGAGGCAGGCTTTTTGCTTTGTTCCCTCCTAACTTCGTGTCACCAGAACTAGGTGTACCATTCAATAGGAGCTCTACAACCTGTTGAATGAATGGAAAATGAATAAATGATCAATATTACCCTAAAGGGAGAATTTTTCCTTTGAAATATATCTCCTTTTTGAATGTTTTTTGAATGTTTCCAGGTCATTAGAGAGAAAAGATGTTGTATATGCTTAATGCCAACTTCTCCTCTTGGTATTTGCCCCTGCCACAAAATTTAGAAGTGCCTCTTTGCCCTCTCCCAGGTAGAATAAAAGATTGGAGACCCATGGCACTAAATTTCACCTTTAAAAGGGAATCTTGATAGCTGCCTCATCTCTGCTTCTGGGGGTAATGTTGAGATTCCAGTGAGGATGTATCTGGAAGTGCTGTGTACACTGTACAGAGAGGACAAACCCGAGGTGCTTCAGTGAAGGATCTGGCTTGGTCTGACTGAGGACTACATCAGATCCTTGAATAAGCCTCAGCAGTATCAATAAACTGCACCGAATTTGGGTACTGATGTATTCTTTTTTCTTTAAAGCATAGCACCTGTCAAAATCCTAAAATTAAAAAAAAGTAGAGAAATTCAATAGGTAAACCTCATATTTTATGTGGTCAGTGAAACAATGGTAAAAGCTTGTATACTGAATATTTCTTTAGGGAAGTAGAAACTTATTTCTATGTAAAATAAGATGTGAAATAAAATATGTTAAATATATATTGGAATGTGTGTGTTCCAATAGAAACAGATGAGCATTTACATTTTCACAGAGTAGATGATTATGAATTTTTTATATAACTAGGCATGATGTTATATTAAATTATAGGTTTATGTTACTGCTTTACACTGAGCAATAATAATAAAGACAGGCGCTTAGGCACAGATAAAGAACTTTGAAAAAAACTAGCCAGGTGTGGTGGCTCATGCCTGTAATTCCAGCACTTTGGGAGGCTGAGGTGGGCAGATCACCTGAGGTCAGGAGTTTGAGACCAGCCTGGCCAACATGGTGAAACCCCATCTCTACTAAAAATACAAAAATTAGCTGGGTGTGATGGTGCATGCCTATAATCCCAGCTTCTCAGGAGGCTGAGGCAGGAGAATTTCTTGAACCCAGGAGGCGGAGGTTGCAGTGAGCTGAGATCGCACTACTGTACTCCAGCCTGGGCAACAGAGCGAAACTCCGTTTCAAAAAAAAAAAAAAAATTACCCAATTCTTGTGAATATCTCACTGTGTCAGATTATCTAAGATACAGACTAAAACATTTTCTAAATGATTGCATACACCATTTTCCTCCAAAAGTCCCCTGTATTTGCCATCATCTACATTTTAGGGGGAAAATGGTAAGAAACAAGGTGTTCAAAACTTCATCTTACCTATTATTTTTTGAAATGGCTAATATGCTGCCAGAAGATGTATCTTAAGTGAAACTCCCATTGTCTGTGTGAGCCCACATGGGAGGCTGAGTGGAAGCAGCAGTCCATGGTTTGCTTCCAGCTACAGGCAGAACCCGGGCAGAAGAGCACTAGCTGGGACCTACCTGTCTGCCCGCCTCCCTCTTAGCTGCTTTTCCTTCCTTCCATTGCCTATTCCATTTCCTCCCATGAAAATTGTGTTGTTCAGAATTTCTCTAGCCCTAGAAGGAGATGTTAGGAGGGTGAGCTGGTCCTAGGATCAAGGGAACTTGGATCATAAAATAAAGGAAAGTCTAAAAGAAAATACTAGCTTTTAAATAACTTTAAAAATCATCTCTCCTTTTTTATAGAGGCCTCAAAATCTCTAAGTGGCCTTTTATTCTGAAGAAAACTTCTGGAAACACATACACATACACACACACACCACACACAGACAGAGAGCACAGAGAGAGAGAGAGAGTGTGTGTGTGTGTGTGTGTGTGTGTGTGAGAGAGAGAGAGATTCATAGACAGAAACTGGTGAAGAAAGGAAGATAATTCCAGTTAACTTTGCCCTTCTTGCTTGGTAAAGTGCAGGACATTCTGAAAATACCAAAAATTGTCCATGGCAGCAGAAGCACAGGACCCAAATGTGTGCAAAATTTCTCCCCCTTTGAGTTGAAGTGACAGAGAAATTGTATATATGTGTGTGTGGTAGTATAGCCATGTGGATCCTGATATGTTTTTCATTTAAGCTTTGTGTAGTCGCCTTAAAATTGTGGCCTTAAGGCATTAACTTACAAAACAAATGTGTTTTGAAATGAGGAAACCATTAAGGTTGACGATGAATTTATGGTGGGTTTTGGTGCTGTTTAGTTAAGGTCACATGTGTTTAACATATGACACAGACATTAAACTCAAAGCTTCTGTGTTTGAAAACATATAAAAAGCAGTCCCTGACATCTAGCACCCTTGTGGTTCCCCATAGCTTTTTTCCAAGTGGAAAAATTCCCTACAACATCAGTGATTATTGTCCTTCTAGATACAATTACTTTGAATTTAATTCAAATTTGGCAAGACCTTCTGAGATATTTCCAAAATTCTTGTAAAAACTACACCTTTGAAGGAGAGAGGAGATACAGATTTTAAACTCACCTTTGAAACATGCTGGGAAGAGGAACTGATAATTTGGTTTCTTGCCAAGTGAGAAGTGCTCATCCAGTGTCCTCACTCCTGGATCCAATCTCCTGGCTTGTTGATGGGGAAGCCAAGCTCCAAGCCCCACCCATCACTGCCTGCTTTTCTTCACTGGAGCCTTGGATATTAAGAGCACTTCTTGTGATTTGGGGACAAACATGCCATACATCTCATTTCTCTTCGAGAAGCTGCAGATAACTCTGCTCCTGTGTTTTCACCCCGCAAAGCTTTGTAAGGTACATGTAGCCTAAGGGCTGATCTCCTGTTGTCCCTGAGTATGAGTTTATTTCTGGCCTCATAGAAAAGGAATATAAGAGGTGGTTCTCCTGAGTTCCCTAAGGGCAGGTACAGCCTACCATGCCCCTCTCTTAGCTTTTTTCAGGCCCTCTCAGGGAGCTGGGTCATCACAGAAAAAGCTATGATCCTCTCCAAAACCTTGGAGTGGTTGAACTTAGCCTAATCTTTGCACAGAGGAGATCTCACCTGGATTTGGAGTTAGGACCTCTTAACCTCAAGTTGTTGGCATAAGTCTGTTGGCAGAAAAGACTTAGTGGATTGTTGTTGTTATCACAAGTATAATTACTATTATTATTATAATGATTATGTATTACCTAAATATTTCCAGAATATTATGACATTTTGAACAGTCCCCTTGTTTTATAGATGAAGAAATGAACAACCAGAAGGTTGAGCAACTTGCCTCTTTACAATAGAAACATTTTTGATACTATATTTGTTTTGTCTATGAGAGGGGCTTTGGATATGGATGAATGAATGAAAAACTAAATGGATGAATAAATCAGAGCAGAAAGCATGACTTACCTAGATCTACAGATGCTCAGTCTCCTCTGCTGTCCATCTTCTATCTAGGCACTGTTTTGTGTGCAGTTGGATTGTTTCTTCTTTCAGCCTAGCTTTTCTATTGTCAAAACTTAAATTATGTAAACATTAAAGAGAAGCATAAACCCAAAACCCAAAAGAGTTAAATATTTTTCGGTAACTTTAAATGTTTGAGTATCATAAATACATGCTTTATTTGACAACAGTGGCCCATAGTCATAGAACGCAAGTCTATGTGGAATTCCACTGAGTATCATTATTCTAAAAATGTTCCCAGCATCTGAATTGCCCCTCTGTTCTCTGCAATGGCTCACATATGTACACTCCACCAACAGGCATTGGTGGAACAGAGGACCAATTCACACAGAGATGCATTAGGAATGTGTGAATTCCATTGGCAGACATAGATTGGACAAGGAACTCCATTTTGAACAGTGCCCAACAAGGAAGGCTGGCCTAGGATACAGACTTAATAATGAAGTTAAGGGCATGTAATTCCAAAGTGGACTTGAAGAAAGCCACCTCCCTATAATATGACTGCAAAATTGCTGCAGGCTGGACAATCAGCCCAAAACAGAACTAATTAAAGCCAGAGCCATACAAAGTTTAGACGCTAGGCCGTTTGACCCACAGGTTTCAGAAAGGGTCATATCCAAGACCAGGAAAAGGTAACTTTTCAAGTTTACTCCCCAATGCAGTTCTATGCCTCATCTCTAAAATCTAAGCTGCACTCTAGTATGCCTCATGACTTTCAGTATTGCTTTCATCTCTCCTCGCTGTTTTCCTAGCTTTGTATTTCTCTTCTTATGAGTATGTACATACTTTTCCTTCAGCCCTAGAGACACACGGTAAATCCCCTTAACATTCATCGCCCACATCACAATAAACACATTTTTATTTTTAATCATGCGGACTTGGAGGAACTTTCTCCCAGTGGAAAATTATAGTCAGTTTTAGTACAAGACAGCCTGCTCTTCTCCCTGTCATAAGAGGCAGTATCAATATTTCTGTTTTCAAGCTTTCTAACCAAGCTAAATAAGACTCTTCCTCTCCAATGAAGTTCTTGGCAAAAGGCCATCACTTGCGTGTCTTTGATGAGTTGATTTTGAGAAAAGAAAAAAAACAATAAGAAGTTTTAAAATTGTCAGGGACTATGAGATACAGCTGTTTTGGGGTGAATATCAAAGTTTTAGGAGAGAAATTGATTCAAGTAATTGAAAATACTTTAAATACTTTGAAATTTAAAGGTGAAAAAATACTTGAGAGGAAATGTAGCAATTTGAGAACTTTGTTTTCCAGCATTTGTATAATTTTTTTCTCATCCTCATGATGATCATGCTGACAGTTGGTACTATCTTCCTATTCATATTAAAGGGTGTCATTGAGAAATGACTGAGTCATATCGTTCAATAATCAATACACATTGCCAATATGTGCATATGCTTAGACAAAAAGCCTCTAAAGCTTCCTTTGATATTCTGGCTACCATGAGTGAGCTGTTCAAGAAGTACTGACTCATGACATAGGTGGAATTACGGAATTCATTCAGCCTATGTTTGTGGTAGTTGGAGTAGTTATATCTTAATTTTATTTAAAAACCAGAAAGAAAGAAACATAAGGCAGCTGCTCTCATCACTTTGACTTCTACCTTATTTTAAAACCCAGTCATTCCTCAGTTTCATCATTTAGCAGAATCTTTAGAGTACCATTCCTTGGAACATCCTTAAGAGGCTGATTCTTTCACAGTGAATTTAATTTGCTTTTGTTGTCCCCAAAGTAGAAAAGCATGAAATCACTTTTGGAACAAGTATATCTTGCTTCCACCTTCTTCTCAAAGAGTGGCAGGAACTTAGCTGGCACAAAGGGAGAGAGAATAAAGCCTCATTAGTATGTGTGGGGGAGTGAGGGGGAGGAAAATAATCTAATGGGCTGATTATTTCCTCAAATATTGCGTTGATATTTTTAGAAAACTCATAAGGTATAATGGGTTGTTTCTTTGTCACTGCTCTACCTTGAAACCTTGCCACTTACTAGCTGTGTGACCTCAGCAAGTCGTTCAGTCTCCCTGAGGCTTAGCATTCTTATCTGTGATTTGGGATAATAATGCCTACATCACAGGTTTATTTTGATAAATTAATAGAATAATGTACGTAAAACATCTTTATGAATTCTAACATATTAAAATGTAATTAGTGGTAGTAACCATTTTATGCATCACACTGCCAAATCAAGCACATTGTAGGATGGATAAGAAGAGAGATTAAGAATTGGTATAGGTAGGAGATCTGGAATGAAGTCAATTAACATGTTGGAGTAAATCACAAAACCGAGGATTAGCAATGGAGGGAAAATGGGAAGGGAAGACATAGAGGGCTGGGTTCTTGTGCAGGTTGTGTGGGACCTATGTAATATGGGATGAATCTTATAATCCAGGATGTTCTTCTCCTTGAGAGAGTGTGATTGGCAATATAGGAAAAGGACTTTCACAGTTTCACAGCCAAACAGCCGAGGTCTTTGCATTAAATGGCAGCTGGCAGAAAGTCTGTGGAAAAGTTAGCATCTTGCATCTAGTCCCAGCCAACATCAAAATGGGAGATGGGTTCTGGAGTCATACCTGGGTTTGAATTGCTTCAGACTGCCTGGTTTTTGGCAAGTCATGTATCCTGCTATAGCCTCAGTTTCCTTATCTGTAACATGGAATAAGTTGATGTTGATAAGATCAGGTAAGATAATGAATGAAAAGTGCCTGCTGCATAATAAACTTAATAAGTATTATTTTTATTTATTATAATAGTTTTAATATTAATCAAAGTGAAGATTTACTAATGAGAAAATGAATGAATGTGTTTGCTCTCCTCTTTTTCTTCTTTCATTTAAAAAAGGAAAGCTTCAATGTGTGAGTTTTAGAACTATCGTAAGATGGTGTGTATTTTTAAAGGAGTTAAAATTATCCACTCTGCAAGGTTATGGTCTAGGTAGTCTTCACTGAATCATTTGTTAAGTTCATATGCACAAGTACTGCAGATAGACCTAAATTTGGCCATTTCCTGTGAAAATGAAAGCAGTATCTCCCATCTAGAATCCTTTTCGTGGGCCAAGAGGAAATGGTATGCCATCTAAACAGTCCATTATTCTTTTGAGAGAGTGTGTGCAGCGGGTAGGGATAAGGCTAAGGCTGTCATCTTAGGAAAGTGATAAATGTCGTTGCCAATGGCGACTCTAGAATTTGCTCGCATGTCTGTTCATTATCTCCTAATACAAGGGCTCCCTCTGCAGGCTCCAACAACCCTCAGCTGTTGCGTGGGAAGCTATGTCCAGCTATGCAAAAACCTGTTGTAATTTCCTTTATTTGTGAATGTCACTGTATCCACTGACAATAAACTGTGTATCTGAAAATATCACAGGTCAACACACTTCTTAGGTACCTATGGTGCTACCTTATGACAAAACCAGTGCCGTCAAATGGCTAAGCAAGACCTGCCCGCAATTCTCTTGCTCACATTCACCAGGTGTGGTGGCCTAACATGGACACATAGCCCATGGAACAACAAAAGATCATCTTCAAAGACCCCACCATAGTGGAGAGACATGACTTCTGTGGATTCTCAGATTATTAAATGCCTAATGTTCCCATCTATCAAAGTATGGTACATTTACACTGAGGAACAACTCTCATGCTATGTTACAGACCAATTCTAATATCTGCAGAATGTTAAGACTTGATTTAAAGTCTATTAGATTCGTAAAAGCATTACTATATGTCATTATTTTCCCATAGTTTGAAAGATACAAAATATTATTTAGATATGTGAAACATAGATATATGTCAACAATTACATGGATGAGGATGGACAATTTGTTTTAGGTGAACACTGAAGGACCACAGATGACATGGAACACACCTTAAATTCATTGGCTGAGGCTGCAGGACAGAGAGAACAGTAAGGTATCTACAGGGTCAGCTGTCCTACTGCAGTTGGCCATCAGACACTCCCAAAGGTTGAGGGTTAGGGGGAAGTGAATAAGGGAGACTATCAAGGAGAGAATGAATAGCAACACTGAGCATTGACAAGGCTGGCCTGAGGTAAACTATGGACCTATTTTAACTGCTTTTCCCACTTGCTTTCCCATGTAGGGGTATTAGTATGATTAATACTAGTTGAGGGGAGGTTTTAGCTAACATTCTCACAAGAAAAATATCATGAATTAAACACTAGAGTGTCAAATTTTTTCTTAAAACATACTACTTTGTTAAAAAAAAAAATCTTCCCTTCTCTCCATGTTAATCTTCCTTCTCCCTATGTTAAAAAAAATTATGTAACATTTGGTACATCCCAAGAATACACACAACACATGTAAATTCTAATGATGTTGAATCTACCTGTGTGCTCCTTCTCTTTGCCCAGTTTTAACATCTTTAAAATCATGAATTATTATTAAGGAGGCCTATTACAGCAACACTATCCACTATCTCATGCTCACTGGAGAGACTTTTGCTGGGTATTGTTTATGGATTTTAAAAAATTCTATTAAGACAATTCGTTATAAAAATTATAAATTTTAAATTATGAATTATGAAAATTAAGCATGCACAAAAGTGGAAAGACTAGTGAAATGAACTCTCATTTATGTATCACACTTCCTTAACAATTATCAACACATAGTTGATCTTGTTTTAGCTATATTCTCCACTCCTCCCCTCACTGCATTATCCTGAAACAATCCTCAGACGTTACCCATATAAAACTTTAGTATTTGTCACTCAAATGTAAGAACTCTTTTTAAAAACTTGACTGTAATACTATTATCAAACCTAAAACAAATGAACAATTCCTTAATATAGCAAATATCCAGCATTCAAATTTCCGAGCTTGTCTCATCCATTTGCTATAATTGGTTTGTTTGGATTGGGATCCAAATCACGCCCACACACTGCATTTGATTGAGATAGCTCTTAAACCTCTTTTAATCAAAGTTGACTCCTCCCTGTTTTTTAGCTCACAGTTAGTGAATATGTTATTTGTACTCGCAGATTTGCTGATGATATCCTCATGGTGTTGTGTAATGTGTTTCTCCATCTTCTGTCTATTATTTTAAGCTGGTAGATCTAGAGGCATGTTTACATCCAGGTTCAGTTTTTCTAGGCCAGAATGTTGATAGGTAGGGTGGTGTATTCTCTACTGCATCACAGCAGGGGGCACATGGTGTCTGGTTGTATCCTTCCTTCCTTCCTTTTTTTTTTTTTTTTTGGAGACAGAATCTCACTCTGTCACCCAGGCTGGAGTGCAATGGTGCAGTCTCGGTTCACTGCAACCTCCACCTCCCAGGTTTAGGTGATTCTCCTGCCTCAGCCTCCCCAGTACAGGTGCCCGCCACCACGCCTGGCTAATTTTTGTATTTTTAGTAGAGATGCAGTTTCATTACATTGGCCAGGCTGATCTCAAACTCCTGACCTCGTGATCCACCTGCCTCGGCCTCCCAGAGTGCTAGGATTACAGGCTTGAGCCACCATGCCCTACCTGGCTGTATCCTTCCTAACCTTTTCACCTCATCATGGAAGGGCACAGGCGAACAGAAATGAATGAGAGGAAGCCATCAAATCTGGGGTAGGTTGGGGTGACTGAGCAAAGAGGAATATTATTTTTGATAAAACATTCAATGATTTTGCGTAAGATTTATTTATGCTTCCTTGTTTTGTTGGAGGGTGTCAAAATGTTTGGAAGAGAAAAGACATGTCCCTTTTAAGATGTAGCAAAGTATATGAATCAGTCAGGTGCAGTTGGAGAACTTCAGGCAGTGAACTTACACTCCCTTTGAAGGTACTTCAGAGGTACTCAAGAAAGGAGTGATAATGGAAATGTATGTACTACAGGGTTTTCATGTTCTCTACTTGGAGCCCTTGATGTTGGAGTGATCCTTTCAGCCGGCAGGAACTTGGGGACACTCAAAGATGGGAGTCAGTAGGAGAGAGGTGTTAAAGAGATAATTAGCACCTGTAGCCTTAAAAGCAGCTGAGTACTAAGTGGAACAGATGGAGACAGTATACTAAAAGTGGCCTGTAAGTAAAAGAGAAATACATAATTATGAAAGTAGATATTAAAAGAATTAAGTCAATAATAAAGTACAGTTTTAAAATGGCCCCTGTCCTTTTAAGGGCTTGTGTTATCTAGAAGTATTTTAGAGTTTGTAAAGTAGAAAGTAAATTAAAGATGGACTGTTTTTCTGGATAAACAACTTCAACATTTCTTATAATTTATGGTTTTTGCAATGTTGGAAGCTAGAAGCTGTTTAGCTGGTAACAGGATATGGGCAAAACAGGACCTAAGGCAAAGGTCTTGGGAGATATTTCAAAGCCTGACCCTGGTTCTTTTTATTCTTTATTACTTTATTCAGGCATATTTTACACATTATAGAATTCATCCTTTTTAAGTATAAAATTCAGTGGTTCTTTAAGTAAATTTGCTACTATGCTCTACAGCCATCACCATAAATCAGTTTTAGGACATTTTTTTCCCCTCAGTAAAATCCCTCGAGACCATTTATGGTTAGTCCATGTTGCTATCCCTGGCCGCTGGTGGTGACTCATCTCCTTTTTGTTTCTATAGAATTACCTTTTCTGGATTTTTTTTGTGAATGTCATTATATAAGATATCTGGCTTCTTTCATTAGTAATAATGTTTTTGAGGTTCATTTATGTCACAGCATTTATTCATAGTTTATTCCTTTTTATTGCTGAATTTACAGGACTTTGTCCATTCACCAGTTGATGGGCATTTAGGCTGTTTCTAGTTTCTAGTTTTGGGCTATTATGAATAATGCCGCTAAGGGCATTCATATGCAAGTCTCTGTGTGGATATACGTTTTTATCATCTTTGGGTGTGTATGTAGGAGTGAATGACTGTGTCATATGGCAAATTTATGTTGAACCTTAAACCACCAAATGGTTTTCCAAAGTGGCTACACCAGTAATTATGAGGGTTCCTGTTTTTCTACATCCTTCTAGCCCTGCACCTTAATAGCTGTGCAGACTTGGGCAAACCTTAGTTTCCGCTTTAATAAAATAGGGGGGTGGAGCTGACATATACTAAGTGCCTATTCTGTGGTAAAAATCATGATAGAAGCACTTATAAGCTTTGTCTCAATTCTGAGCCCTATGAAATGCAGATATTATTTTCTACATATGTGATGAATTTACTGAGGTTCAGGGAAGTTACATAAACTAGACATCATTATAATGCAGGATTATTGTGAGTACTAAATTACATCAAATAACATATATGAACATGCGTAGCATTGTCTTGGGAATACAGAAGGTGGCTAATGAAGTGATTTTTATTTCTCTGCTTCTTCTCATCATTAGCATCTCTAGTAGGTCTAGCCACAGGGCTTCACCTACCCTCATCAGGTCCCACCAGTTTTCTAGTAATAGTTGCCAGCTATGAAGCTGTCATGCCTTAGTGAAGCTGAAAATCCTTTTTAGAGTTTACCCTGCAGTTCCAATTAATGAGGTGGCAGAAACATCATAGAGCCAATCTCTAACTCAAATAGCATAATCTTTGTGGCATACAATGATAAAAGCAACTAGTTCAGGATATGATTATATTTCTTAATGGTTGTTTTTTATTCTTGTCTCTTCTTCCATCCTCTATTCACAATACTTTTCCAAATTCTAGAGAAGACAGTTCTGATAAAAGTAAATGTTGCCAAGAAGTTAATTGACTTGATTAATTTGAAATGGACCTGGATCTGTTGGTTTGAAGATTGCCCAAGTGGTAATATAAAAGTGATCTAGCAGAAGGGGGTTCAATTAGTACCTTAGTCACATTCAAGAAGTTTTTATATTAAAATATATATATTGAAAAAAACATAAAGTCTTTAAAAAATTAGTAACTTATTATTCATTGTGTCTTTTCAGGGAGAACCTGGGGTCAGAGGCCCTCCAGGTCCTTCTGGGCCTCGGGGCATAGGAACCCAAGGGCCAAAGGTGAGTCCTCAGCTCAATGCTCTGTGTGAGGGTTAGATACCATCAGTGACAAGTGAACAGTAGCTTCATAGTAAGTGTTCATTTTGGCGTTGACTTATTTTTTTTCTGGATGACTGATGAAAAGTCTTATTTTTCGTATTAGGTGAACATTCAGTAAAATAGAACATTTGAATTTATAAAGCCATTTACTTCCCCCAAAAGAAATGAGCAAGTCAGCCTCTTTTTAATTGCAGAGTGCTCACAACATTTCCAGGTTTCTTAGAGGCTGTGCCGTCACCAAGAAACACATCTTTACTGTGGTGGAGGTGCCTCAGGTGGCCTTTTACCAGGTCACCTGCTGATGTGTTGTGCCCTGTGTGCCACAGCTACTCTGGCAGGGCGTCAGTGCAAAGGTCTAGATTGATTGTCCCTGGAGAAGACGAGAGCAACTTCTTTTGGCCCATATTCCCTCCTTTCTATGTCTCCTTCAGTTTGGTGGTTATTCATCCTTTTATTCTTTTAATCCAGTGTTTCTCAGAGAGGGAGACTTTGTTTCCCTTCCCCAGCCTCAGGGAACATGTGGCAATGTCTAGGGGCATTTTTTTGTTGTAGTAGGTTGAGTCCAGAGATGCAGCCAACCATTCTACAATGCCCAGGACAGCCTCCCATCAGAAAGAGTGACCCAGCTCAAAAATGTCAATAGTGCTGAGTTTGAGAAATCTAGTTTTAATTGTTCATTCACTTGCTCAACAAATTTATTTGATTTGTTCAAACGTAGGGTAAAGAAGTAGCAAGCATGTTCAATAGGGAAAATAGATGTCAATGAACCACCTACCACAAATTCAAATTTTGAATTGATATATTCACGCCAAAAATGCACAGAAGTGAATTAGAGCCCATTCTCAGAAGAGAGAGGGAAAAGGCTGTATGAGTCAAAGATTTTACTGAGCATCCCAGAATTACCAAGATTCTCAGTTTATCTCTGTTTTGTCCATCAACTCCATTTTGGCAGTGTGCTATTTTTGAACCTTCTAGATCACTTTAAATGGATGACAATCCCCTCAAGATGTTAGTAGTCATTATCACTGGGTGATGGGAAGATGGGTCTGTTTTTCTTGTTCATGTCATCTTTATTTCTGTTTAATTTTTTTTTTTTTTTTTTTGCAATGGGCAGGTATTCCTCTTATAATCAGAAAAAAATCAAGCTTTTTTTTTATACTGGAAAGAAAAAGACTGACTTATACAATAACTTACATTAACTCAGCATTTCTGAAGGTTTCTTCCATCCAATGTTAATTTAGGAACTTCTGGGATAAGCAACTTTACACTAATTTCTTTACTGTGGGACTTGTTAGAGCCATTAATCTACTGTATTAGTGTGCACTGGAGATCTCCAAGGGAAAGCGCATGCTATTTTCCAATCTTATTCCACCACGAAGTGTTTCCAAAGAAACATGGGCTCAGTTTATGAACAGATACTGGGAAATGCTACACTTGCTTATTGCTTCATCTACATATTTTCCTAAAAATTTGGACATTGATACCCACTGAATCTTTAACTGCAACCTCAGTGAAATCACACCTTATATTGAAATGGAGGCCGGGCATGGTAGCTCACACCTGTAATCCCAGCACTTTGGGAGGCCGAGGTGGGTGGATCACGAGGTCAGGAGATCGAGACCATCCTGGCTAACACAGTGAAACCCTGTCTCTACTAAAAATACAAAAAATTAGCCGGGCGTGGTAGTGGGTGCCTGTAGTCTCAGCTACTTGGGAGGCTGAGGCAGGAGAATAGCATGAATCCGGGAGGTGGAGCTTGCAGTGAGCTGAGACTGTGCCACTGCACTCCAGTCTGGGAGACACAGCAAGACTCCGTCTCAAAAAAAAAAATAAAAGAAATGGAGCAACATCTTAAAGCTATATGGAGCCACATGTCAGTAGTTTCCATACGTGGTGCAGGGCAGCCCTGGTGTTCTTGGGCTTGGTGGTAGGCAGTGAAGGGGGCCCAAGCAGATGAGGCCCTGGGCCTCCATTTCTGCTTAGGCCAAGCAGCTCTGCTTACTGCTTAATTCTTATTTGGATTATATGTAAGGTTTTGTTTGCAAAGAATTCTATGGTTTAAAAATATTGGGGAAGCACTTGAAGTAAAATCAGAAGTAGCTTATAGGCAGCATGAAGGTCCTGGTTAGACTGAAGTAAGAATGAAGCTGAGAGTAGTAATACTTAACACTCTTTCTTCTTCAATCTTCTTACATTTTGTGTTCAAATTCTCCCCATCTTCTAACAGGGTGATACTGGGCAAAAAGGCTTGCCTGGCCCTCCTGGCCCCCCTGGCTATGGATCACAAGGAATTAAAGTAAGTGAATGGGGTTGTGCTGGAGTCATCTCTGATTTCACCAGAGTGATGGGCAGAAGAGGTTGTAGATAACACAAAAATGGCTATTATGAAATAGATTTATTGTGAGCCTAGCAGTTAAATGGCATCCAGTATTTAGAGACATCATCTGGAAGTGTAAAAGTGGTATGAGTACAATCCTTTAGCAAATGCTAAACATTATATAAATTGCTTGGTGCAAAACTGAACTGTTCTATGGTTTGTTGCTCTCCTTTCTTTGTGAACTGAATGGAGAATTTATACTCAGCTGCTCGGTGTCTCTCTCTCTCTCTCTCTCTTGCTCGCTCACTCTCTCACTTGTGCTCACTCTCTCTCTCTCTCTCTCCCCCACTCACCTTCCTCACCTGTATCCTCCATGGTAGCCCAGGGCTTCCCAATCTTAGTTCACAGTAGCATCACCTGGGGAGCTTTTGAGTAGTACTAATGCCCTTTCTCAGAGGAACGAAATCCAAATCTCTGGGAGTAGAGCGTGAGTGCTGTAGTTTTCAAAGCTCTCCAAGGGATTCTCCTGAGCAGCCAGGGTGAGAACCTCTGTTCTAGGCCCTAAATCTGTGTTACTGGAATTCATAGCCATCTGCATGTCACTTTGTTTCTGTGTCAGCAGCATCAAGCTTATCCAGCATAATGAGACTCTTAGGGTCTCTCATGTCTCAGTAGACAAATTTGGCATCTAAAGGTTACTATGTAATTCTAAAAAATTCCCTCTTCTGCTTCTAATATGTTGATGATGTTGTTGTTCTTACCGGTTCACTCTCTTTTTTTTCCTATTCCACTGCTGCCCCCCTCATTAACTGGTTTTTCATTTTACATATATATTTACCATGCTTAAGCTTTGAAACTCAGTTATTCACCTCTGGATGATTGAGATTGATTCTAAAAATGTGGAAACATTAAAAATAAACTGCTTTTCAAATAGCAGAACTTCTTAGTAAGTAGGAGATAGTAGGAGCTTAAGATAATAAATGTGAAAATCCCATGTTGAAATTAAACCGCCTACTTCTGTGTAGAGAGAGTGAGCTCAGTCAAGAGCAGAACTCATAGAATGTGTGTTAAATCTCCAGTTTTATCACACAATGTCTAGAGCTTCTATAGCAGGTCTTTTAAATAACAGTTGTTCATCTCTCGGGCTGAGTATCCAAGCAAAGGCCAAATAGTCATGTTGCCCATATTGTACAAGCCCTGAAAAGAAAATATAGCAAAACTCTGCATTCTCATAAACACCACCAATGTCATACTTAATCTTTAAATTCTAAGGTTAAAAGGTGGTAGTGCTGTACACACAGTTTTACATGAGTTTGCTTAGGGAATAAACCTACGCCAAACCACAGGTCTTGTCACCAACATAAGTTCAATTCACACATGCTGTTAGTTTATCGCTGCCACCTCTTTAGGCCTGGGGCCGGTTTTCTCCACTCTCTTATCTGGGAAATACTTCCTCATTTTCACCTGGGTTGTGTTTAATTAATCTTTACCAACTATAACTTATCTGACTTCCTGCCCATCCCTATGCCCTCAGGGTTATGCTGTGTCCAAACTCCATCCTGGATGGAACCAGGTCCTGAAGCCTCCCATCATAGGAAAGAACCAAAATCAAAGCTGCCACGTATCCTCATCTTATCAGAAATGAGATAAGTTTTTCCTTCACTTAGGGCTGTAGCCTGATGCTGCTTAGCAGTGAGCTCTGACTAAGGCTCACTCATAAAACTTCTCTAGGCCGGGTGCGGTGGATCACGGCAGTAATCTCAGCACTTTGGGAGGCCAAGGCAGGCAGATCACTTGAGGTCAGGAGTTCAAGACCAGCCTGGGCAACATGGTGAAACCCTACGTCTACTAAAAATACAAAACTTAGCCTGATGTGGTGGTATATGTCTGTAGTCCCAGCTATTCAGGAGGCTGAGGCACGAGAATCACTTGAACCCAGGAGACAGAGGCTGCAGTGAGCTCAGATAGTACCATTGCACTCCAGCCTGGATAACAAAGCGAGACTTGTCTTCCAAAAAAAAAAACCACCCAGCACTTTGGGAGTCTGAGGGGGGCGGATCACAAAGTCAGGAGTTTGAGACCAGCCTGACCAATATGGTGAAACCCCATCTCTACTAAAAATACAAAAATTAGCCAGACATGGTGGTACGTGCCTGTAATCTCAGCTACTCAGGAGGCTGAGGCAGGAGAATCACTTGAACCCTGGAGGCGGAGGTTGCAGTGAGCCAAGATCTCACCACTGCACTCCTACCTGGGCAACAGAGTGAGACTCTGTCTCAAAAAACAAACAAGCAAACAAACAAAAACAACCAGGAAAACCTCTTTAGACATATTGGATTGCCTGGTATCCAGTTGGCAGCAGGGCAGAGGTATGTCCCTCAGGACTTCCACCTCATTTTCCTGACCCTGGCAAAAACCACAATTACTATTGCACCAATGAAATACCATCGCTGCAAAAGGGAGGGAACTGAAAAACCAAATTGGTGGCATTCTTCTGAGTCATTTCAAGGATATAGGAACAGTAAAATTTCATTTCTTACCTTCATTTGTTGACTTATTTCCTACCCCTTTCCAAAGAGCATTTGAATCAGTGAAATCTGCTTCTGTTGATGTGTATGCTTAGTAGGCTTTGATGGAAACCTTTGTTGCTGTTAACCTTTAACCCAGAAGCCTGAACTGTACTCTGTCTCTCTATCCCCTTCCATTTACGGGAGAAATAAGGGTTGTAGCTGCAATCACAAGTGATTTGCTTCAGCACTCACCTAACTTAGTTGCTGGAATACTGGCTCTTCAGCCATTCATTCATTCATTCAACCAACCAACCGATACTGATTGAGCACCACCTATGTCAGGCAAATAAGCCAAGTGCTAGTATAAAGTAGTGAGTAAAAATATATGAACTTAGTCCTCACGGGATTTACAGGCTATAAAATAGACTTTGGGTTCTGGAGAGTATAGAGGATGGCACAATGGAGTGAATTTAGATTACAGCAGTAGGCAGACTCCTCGTGAGGTCCTATAGGCCAAGTAATGAGTTTGGCCTTAACCCTAGGAGCAACTGAAGAATGATCTGATCAGTTTGGAAGAGATTCACTCTGGCTACCGTTTGTAAAATGAAAGGACATGACTGGAAGGAATGTGGGAGTAGAAGGGCTTCTCTTTCCATACCCCTTCCCATTCTCCTGATTCTCTATGTGGAAGAGTATGATCTTCTGGGAACCTCTTTCCCCTGCCTTTCCTGGGGTTCTGGGATCACCCAGGGCTGCTGCTGTGGTAGCTCTGGTCCTGGAAAACCCTGAGAGCACAATGGGCTCGCCCCTGTTTATTTAGTTCCATGGCAGCCTCCTGCCATTCCTTTGCTGGTCTAACTGACTCTGCACTGAAGAGGAACTCCAGCTCCTTCAGGGCCTCAGTGCTTTTTCCCAAACACAAATATCTGTTGTTTGGATAGATGAATATGGGACTGTGGCTGTTTAATCCTAAAATGGTTCATGTCACAGGAGAGGAAGTTACATGATGCTACCATTTTGTCCCACAGTGAGCCTCCAGCACTAACCCAGATACAGACTCCAGATATATCAGAAGTCCCACAGATTAAGTCAGGAGGGAGAAAGAATGGGGCTGGGTCTGGAGGAATTCCTTTATATGCTAAGTAGCCAATGTGAGGCCAGGAGGGATGTGATTAGAGGGTGGACCACCCAGGTTACAAAGCACGGAGACAGACGTGGATGGCTTCTCCCATTCTTCATTTCTAATTGGGAGTTATGCCAGTTTCCCCCTCTCTATCCTTGTTTAAGTCAGTTCCAGTGTCCTGATCAACCCTGACATTCCCTTAGTACTTATATTCAGAGGACCCAGAAGTCCTTATATAAACACAATTCCTGGTAGCCCTCCTGACTTTAAAGACTTTATGAGGTAGATCTGTGGACTGGCTCTACTATAATTGTTCCTATGCATAAATGCTTTATTCATTGAGAGAATTAGCTTCCATACCCCTGGCTTTTCCTCTTCCTGTAGACTTGAACATGACTGAGACTGATCCACCCCTGGCTGAGGATACCTCTTGTTGGGCTATAGCAAAGGAGGGGTTATTTCAAGCCTAACAAGTTTGTTATCAGTTTTTAAAAATAGCCTCGATTACATGCTGGGTAATTTGGTGACCTCTAGCCAGCAGAAACTCTGGGGTCCCCAAAACTGACAAATAGCAATGACTACAGCGGTCACACAGTCACAGGCCTAACAGATCAACCTCTGAGACATCTGAAGCTCTCAAATAGAGTGAAATACATTCTGCATGACATCTCCCTCTATCTATATTCTGACCTCTGTGGTGTAAGGGAAAGAGAATGAGGGACTCATTTCTCAGTGACTTTAGAGTCACTCAGATCTTGGCCTGAATCTGGGCTTTCATTTTTTCCAGTTGTAACCTTAGACAAATCATTTATCTTTGTTGAATCTCAGCTTACTAATCTTTAAAATGGGGATAATAAGGCTTATTTTACACGGTGTTAAAAAGAAAATATTGTATAAAATATCTAGGACACAGAGTTGGTATTCAACCAGAGTGTGGGCTATGGAGTCAACAGATTTGAATCATGGCTCCTCCACTTCCTGAGTGTTACATCTCTCCCTCAGTTTCCACATCTGAGTAATGTGATAGTGCAGTACTATTTCCTAAAGTTGTTGTGAGGAATGATTGAAATTAGATAGTATATGTAATGCATGTAATACATGGTTATATATGTGGAAAATGTTTGTACCTATTCACATTGTTATTTCTACTGTTTCCCTTCCCTTTCTGCTGGTCCCTCTTGTATTTTCCAGGAAGAAGGCCTACAATTCTAATACTCAAGTGATTTAATGCTCTTAAGCCTAATATGTTGGTTACATTAGTTAGTGTAGGCATTGCTCCAATTCCAAACAGACACCCAAATGTATAATGGTTCAAACAGAGTATAGGGTTTTGCTCACATAGCAGTCAAATGTATGTGTTCCTGGTTGGTGGGTGATTTTCTTCCACACAGAATTTTAGAAAACCTTGTCTTCCTTTTACGGTTCTTCTATTGGCTGGGCCTCTTTACCACTTACACACAGCAGGCAAAAAGGGAGTATGTAGAAGGGGTATACCTGCTTCATAAACTCTTGGCCAGGATTTGACATGTATCCCCTCTGCTCACATTTTATTGGTGAGAACTAGTTGCATCGCTGTACTTAATTGCAAAGGGGCTGGGAAAGGTAGTCATGCTGTGTGCCGAGGAAGAAAAGGAACCAGAGGTTTGGTGAAGAGTCAACAATCATTGCCATTCATAATTTAACTTGTTTCTAGGAAAGATGGAAATTTTAAGTTATTTGTTGCTCTGAAGTATATTGGTGCCTCCAGAAGAGAACAGAAAGTTTGGTGGTCTCCATGGCAACTTCCAGAATGCCCCATCATTCTCCTGATACTGTGGGCACAGACACCTAGGCTTATAAGGACTGAGTTTATCCCATCATTTATTTTATCCTATCCTAAAAAGAGAAACTTAGAGCGTTGATAATCTTCTCACTTATTTCAAACAGCATCAGTATTACTCATGGATGACTTAGAAATTGTCAGTAGACAGGCTGAGAATCGGCCAAAGAGCTAGAGGGGCTTAGGGTTTTTGGTAGGACCAGGAAAGTAACAGGAAATGCTCATTCATGTCCATAGCAAAGCCAGGGCCAGAGAATGAGGGACGCCTGGGATTTAGTAGGAGCACCATGATTCAAAGGCTGGGGAGAGATGAGCAGGGAGAGGATCAGGGGAGGGGGACAAAGCTGGCACAAAGAGCCTGATTTTGGGAGAAAAAGAGGAGCAGCAGTTAAGCTCCTGAAGGAGAATAAGGGAAGGTTTGGAGTCCTGGGTGATTGCTTGGGATGCCAGCTGCATTTGAGACCAAGTAGGGGAGTGAAGATGGGTGGGTCAGCTCACCTTGCAGAGTGTAGCATAAATGGGCACAGCCAGAAAATTGCTTCTCCCTCCAAAGCTCTCTGATTCAGGAATTTGGGGCATAATGTGGAGCGTTATAAGATTCTTGACTCTGTGTTTAAGATTAATGTCATTTCTTAGGAAGATTTCTTTTGGTTTGTCTCAATTGTGCCACAATAACTGTGTTTCTGTAAACTCCAGGGGCTCTTTTAATAGAATCAGGTGTCTTTGCTACCTCTGGCTTCCCTTTACAAGAAAAATTAACTTTTGAAAGAATGTCAGGGTTCTGTAGCGGAAATCTCACATGGAGCCTGCCAACCTTCTGCCTGGCTCCTACCTGTGACCTGATTGCTTTGAAAGTGTTTCCAGAATCCACTTGACTAGATTTGTGGTTAGAATGAATCTTTTACAACACAGATAATTGCCATGCTTGAAGGCCAAATAGAAACGATTTATTCATTGAAATTTAACTTAAAGGGGAAAAAGGAATCTCATTTATAAAAAAAGTCAGGGATGGGTTTGAAGTACACTAAGTTGTAAGTACCTACAGCAGGGTTAAAAAGTTTCGATATGAGGAATTTTTCTTTCATCTTCTAAACTCATAACCATGCTGTACAATGGTGTTAATTATGAAGGGAGTAACGCACATATATTTTAATATTATGACTTTAGCATTTGAACTTAAAGGTTTTTTTCTCCTTCTTGACTGCAAATAAATAACAGCATTAAAAAAAAGGAAGAAAAAACCAATCTTGGTGGTAGTAAAATCACTGCATTCAAGTTGAACATACCTCAGAAATTAATAGAAACAATAAGTTATCCAATTAACAGCATAGCATAGATGATGTGTTTGCGTGCACCAGAAACTTTCTTTGAATTAACCTCTGTGACTTATCTCTTATTGTAATTTTGAAATTCACACAATGACTCCACTTCATAAAAAGGAGGAGTCAAGACCACATGAGAGGCTTCAAGTTTTAAATAGTTTGGTGTTTTAGGATTATGCCTGCCAAGTCAATTGTGGCAGGGGATTGATGGTGTGGCTAAAAATTATCCTGGTGATCAAAATCTACAAACCTAGTTACAGACATTGAAAGCATCTCTATACCTTTATTATTTTTAAAACCAAATTGAAAACAATTACCTGGGTTATAAACCAAAATCAAAAGCACTGAGTCCACGGTATTCTCTCTCGGTGGTACACATCAGGGCACATTTGCATTTATTAACTGAGGCTGGATCTGTGACCATTTGTATTTTTCACTTTTACACTTTCATTTTCCTCCTGGGCCAAGTTGCTTTCATTCCTTCAAGCCAGTTAAGAAAAAGGATAATTTTTAAAAATAATTCCTAAATCAAAATCTGAGGATATAGTAGACAGTTTTCCTCTTTCAATCTCATTATTAAATTTTCATTTTTAATATCCAATTCTCCAAATCAGATTTGGAATGAAAACTTTAGGCTCTCAGTTGAGTGGGGGTTTGAATCATCATTATTACCGGCTTGTATTTCTTGCCTATTTGCTATGAACAAGGCCCTGTGTGATGACAATGACCATCACAGATTTGCTGAAATCTGCCATGAAACAAAAAGGAAAAGCAAATTTTGAAATCACGTTTTTGAATTAAATAGGGTGCCCTATCTCAAGGTTTACTATAGTTTCCAAATTCCAAAAGAAAAATAAAAATGGCTGCTGATTTGGTAATAAAGATAAGACATTGTTCAGTACTATGTGCTGATTCTGAATATTTAAAAAGGAGATTTGAAAATATCATCGAAAGTTAGAAAATTATGTGAAAGATTTCATTTGAACTGTCATATACTAAAACTACTCATCATGCTATAATAGTCCATAATTTATAACTATGGTACGCATGCTGCTGGTTTAAATTGGTCTTTTTTCTCTCCTTTTCCTTCATTTCTTCCTTTCTTTCTCCCTTCCTCCTACCCACCTACTCATATTTGTCTAATGTATAAAGATGTAGATACCATAATTTTTTTTTCATTCTTGTAACAGATTCTGTCCATATAAAACCAAGTCAAGTGAAGAACATGAATAAGTTACTCTTAGCTGCTGCTACCACCTTTATAGCCTATGAATTTCACTGTTGAAAATTTATCCCTGTAATCCCAGCACTTTGGGAGGCCGAGACGGGCGGATCACGAGGTCAGGAGATCGAGACCATCCTGGCCAACACGGTGAAACCCCCTCTCTACTAAAAAAATACAAAAAACTAGCCGGGCGAGGTGGCGGGCGCCTGTAGTCCCAGCTATTCAGGAGGCTGAGGCACGAGAATCACTTGAACCCAGGAGACAGAGGCTGCAGTGAGCTCAGATAGTGCCATTGCACTCCAGCCTGGATAACAAAGCGAGACTTGTCTTCCAAAAAAAAAAACCACCCAGCACTTTGGGAGTCTGAGGGGGGCGGATCACAAAGTCAGGAGTTTGAGACCAGCCTGACCAATATGGTGAAACCCCATCTCTACTAAAAATACAAAAATTAGCCAGACATGGTGGTACGTGCCTGTAATCTCAGCTACTCAGGAGGCTGAGGCAGGAGAATCACTTGAACCCTGGAGGCGGAGGTTGCAGTGAGCCAAGATCTCACCACTGCACTCCTACCTGGGCAACAGAGTGAGACTCTGTCTCAAAAAACAAACAAGCAAACAAACAAAAACAACCAGGAAAACCTCTTTAGACATATTGGATTGCCTGGTATCCAGTTGGCAGCAGGGCAGAGGTATGTCCCTCAGGACTTCCACCTCATTTTCCTGACCCTGGCAAAAACCACAATTACTATTGCACCAATGAAATACCATCGCTGCAAAAGGGAGGGAACTGAAAAACCAAATTGGTGGCATTCTTCTGAGTCATTTCAAGGATATAGGAACAGTAAAATTTCATTTCTTACCTTCATTTGTTGACTTATTTCCTACCCCTTTCCAAAGAGCATTTGAATCAGTGAAATCTGCTTCTGTTGATGTGTATGCTTAGTAGGCTTTGATGGAAACCTTTGTTGCTGTTAACCTTTAACCCAGAAGCCTGAACTGTACTCTGTCTCTCTATCCCCTTCCATTTACGGGAGAAATAAGGGTTGTAGCTGCAATCACAAGTGATTTGCTTCAGCACTCACCTAACTTAGTTGCTGGAATACTGGCTCTTCAGCCATTCATTCATTCA
>NW_012111364.1:9390190-9413701 GCF_000951035.1 Colobus angolensis palliatus
AAAAAAAAAAGAAAATTTATAAAAGGCATTTTCTCTTTTTCCTACCCATCAGTGGTTGGTCAGAAGTAAGTTACTAGTATAAATTTTTCTCCATCTCCTTTTAGCAAGATAAGAGGTATTTTTAGTACTTAGAGCTTTGGGCTCCTGGAGAGAGGTAAGGACATATTATACTCTGTAAATCTGATGTATTATTTTATTCAAGCCTCACCATCCTGTGAGGTAGGCCATAGAAAACTAAGTCACAGAGATGTTAAATAACATCTCCCAAATCACTCAGAGCTGCTCTTCACACGACCTACTTAAAATAATCATGCGTTAGGTAGTAATCAAATTAGAGTAGATGTTAGAGAGAGGAAACTGATCAATTTGAGGTCTTAAAAACGAAATGTCACTCAAAATTTTAATTTGCCTCTTGAAATTTAAAGTTGACACATGGAAATGTGAGGTATATAAAGTGAGGTCTTTTTTTTCTGATAATCTATTTTTTTATAGGATAGAAATATTACATAAAGAGCAATTCTTTTTCCCCAAGTACAGTTCTGCAGAATCCAGGAGTTGGATTTAGTGACCTTTTGAAATCAATGCTAGCTTTACAAGGAAAAAACAACAGCAGGATCTGGGCTGGCATGTGTAGCTGCACTGGCATGGGGCTGTAATAATCACTTCTCATACCTTCAAAGACTTACCAAGTTCTTTCCTGTTTGACTGGTTGAAGGACATGTTCTTTTATACTGCAATCCTCTGTGACAAATTAGTGCACAGTATGTAATCTAAACAGACTTTTATTGCTCTTACAAACACCTTAAGAACTTTACAACTGTTGGCTTTTTAGTCATCAGCACCTTTCCTTACCTAGTTGCAGATAAGTCTGTTTGTTTTAATTATAAGAAGCAAGGGGAAATGAAGTAAATTACTTGCTCAGGGTTACTTACAGAATCTCTAACAAAGGAAAGATAATGAAGTTTTGAGTATTGTGGCTCAAATTGGCAGTCCATAAAGATAGCCCCAGAGCAATCTGTCTTTAATCTTGCAAAACTTCTTTAGCAGCAGTTCTTCAGAACAACTTTTCGCATTGTCAGAGTGGGAATCATGAGCATGGTTGTAATGCAGGAACTAGTGCCTACCCTACTCTAAGCCAAATGAGAAGAACAAACAGTATTAAAATGAAGAGAACTGGAGGCAGAGAAACACAGAAATGGAATTAAGAAGAAAATGGAAAAAGAAATAGAAGAAAAGAAAATAGGATATTGGTTGTGATGACTTCGTTAAGACCCCGCATTTAGTAATGCTTTTGGCCTTAAAGTCTTTTATTATATGAAATTAATGTAGTTACTGTCCTTTGATTACATTTCACTGGTGTTCTATTTTTAATCCTCTAACACTTAAATTCTGTTTACTTTACCCTGATATTATTATTGTTGTTTTACATTTTAATCAGTTTTTAACGCCCCAAAATATTATTTTGGGATATAGTCACTGTTTACTTGGATTTATTCATGTATTTACTCTTCTCTTTCTCTTTAATCCATCTTGCATCTCAGATTGAAACCACTCTCTTTCTGCCTGCATTGTATTCTTTAGAATTTTTTTTTGGTAAAAGTCCACTAGAGCAATTTTTTTCCATTTTAGTTTGCCTGAAAGTATCTTTTTTTTCTCCTTAATATCTTCTTAAAAGATATTTTCCTAAGAATAGAATTTCAAGTACAGTTTTTCCTCTGAGTGCATGGAAGATTTTCCTCTGTCACTTAGTCTCCATTATTGCTCTCGGGAAGTTATCTATCAGTCTAACTATTCCTTTCACAGTAATTTGTCCTTTACTTGGTGGCTTTTGATACCTTCTCTTTTTATTTAGTGTTTTGCATTCTTACTATTATGTGTTTAGATATAGATTGATTTTTATTTATCTTGTTTAAGATTCATTAGAATTCCTGATTCTGTGGACTAGTATATTTTATGATTTCTGGAAAATTCTCTGTGTTATATTTTCAAAGATTGCTTCTGACCTAGTCTTCTTCCCCCTCTGCCCCACTATCTTTCTGAAACATCAATTAGTTAAACCTTTTAGTTCTTTCCTTTCCACATATCTATACATATCTTTTATATATACATTTTCAATCTAATCATTCTGAGTTACATTATGGCTGTTATTTTTCTATTCTATGTTCCAGTTCATTAAATCTTTCTTCAGCTGTATCAAATCTGTCATTTAACCAGTCCATTGAGTTTTTAGCTTCAGTTACATTTTTCATTTCCAGAAGTTCTATTTGATTTTTTAAAACCCACATAGTCATTCTATATAGGTAGAATATTATTTTAGAAAAAGAATTTTGTCCATATAACTTCCTTCCTTAAAAAGCTTCTAAGGTATTCCTATAATACTTTTTAAAGATTAAAGAAAAGAAAGAAAACCACTAAAAGTTTGTTTGTAATCTGGATGCTGTCCACCTCGTTAACTTTATCTTGCATCTCACTTTATCTCACTCAATACAATCAGAGCACATTGGCTTTCATCCTATTCCTCAAAAACAATATTCACTCCTTTGAGCCTTTGCACTATTGTTTCTTCTATCTTGGCATTTGACATGGCTGGTTCCTTCTCTTTATGACAGTATTAGCTCAGATATTATGTCCTTAGAGAGACCACCCTTGACCACATTATCCTGCCCCTACCCCATTCTCCAACATTTTATCATGTTATCCTGTTTTGTTGTTTTCACAGCACTATCATTATCTGAAAATATTTCTTTCTTTGTTGATTATCTGTCTTCTCAAAGTAAAAAGAAATTCTGTGAGCACTGAGGCTGTGTTTATTTTATCCCCCTCTCATTCCCAGCACCTAGCAGAGTGTCTGGCAAATAGTAGGAACTTAATAAATATTTGTTGAATGAATAGGTGGGTGGTGACCAAGCTCCACCCGCAATCATACTGTTAGACCCACAAAATGATTCATTCATATATACTTTAATTCAACAAACAATTATTGGATTCCATTATTAAAGAGAACCCTAAACTTGTGAAGTGATTCTTTTCTAAATCCTAGTGTTCAATAGTGGAAGTATCTCACTCTTACAGGTTGGTATGCGTGGTTGGCCTAGCAGGTAGGCACTTACTTGGTACAGCTGGATTTGACTTTCTTAAATTGATACCTTTGTGACCAAGTTATCTATCACTATAAAGCAGCAGGATCACAATGAATGCAATAAAAGTGAATGTACTTATTGGACATGAATAAACCTAAGAGTGTTATGTCTGTTGGTTCTTTTATATGCTTTGGTTTTGCCCCTTAGTAAATTCTTGATTGATCTTATCTAGGTCCTACTTTTTATAATAGGACCTACTCATATTAATATATTAAAGAGTTAAGGTGGAGGAACCTTACTCCATAGTTGCCTGTCACTAGATCAGCCAATCACTATACAATATTGTTACAGTTTCCATGGTCCTCTTAGATTAATAATTAAATTAGAAATAAATGAGACACCTGATGCTCTCTAGTTGCTAGATTGTCACAATTCTGTGGTTTCTACAAGGAAGCTTGTCTTGGAAATGGACAGCTTTTCCTGTGAATTCATATTTGAGGAGATGACATTTAGAGAGTAATCCTAACACATTCATTATAATTCCTCTTCGTTGGCATAAAGAGAGTGAGCTTTTATAAGACTTCATAAAAGGCATATGCAATTATGCCTTTAAATTGTACCTCTTAAATTTCAAAGCAGAAAATAGATTTTTAATCCATTAGAATACTAGTCTTCTGAAAGTTCTCCAACTGGCTTCTGTTGGTTTTGAAAAATGAAATTTGATGTGTTAATAGTTCCCATTGTGATTATTATGCCAGTTTTAGAAAGAAATAAATCTTCCACAGACCTCAATCTATCTTAAATTACCATACTGTGGTGATTTTGTAAACAATCATATTTGCTATATTTTCCTGCTATGTATGTACTTAAATAACAGTGTACACACACCCTTTGCCAGGGTTGTGAGATGAATAATGCTAATACATCCTTCAAAATATAATCTGCTTTTGTTTTACATATAAAGAAAATTAGTTCATATACAAGTTCTTAAATCAGATCTTCTCTCTGCTTAAAGTGAAGGATATTGACTCCACTAGTCAATCCTTGCTAGTTATACAAAGTTTTATTTCAGAAATTTATTCAATAAAGGATTATTGAAATTAGCTGGGCATGGTGGTACATGCCTGTAGTCCCAGCTACTCAGGAGGCTGAGGCCAGAGGATTGCTTGAGCACAGGAGGTTGAGACTGCAGTGGGTCATGATCATGCCTCTGCTCTCATGCCTGGGCAACAGATCGAGACTCTGTCTAAAAAAAATTAAAATAAAATAGTAAATAAATGTTTATTGAACAGATGTAAGTACACCAGGCTCTCTTCTAGGTGCTTGGGATGTATCATAAGCAAAAGAGACAAACATTCCTGACTTTATGGATATTGCTTCTATTAGCAATAAATATAATAAATAAAAATGTTATATAGTATGTTGGAAGGTGAAAACTGCTATGGCAAATCAAGAAGAGCAGGGTGGGGGGGATAGAGGTGTGTAATGTAGTTTTAGTGAATGGCCTTATGAGCAGATAATATCTGAGCAGAGACCGGAGGAGGTGAGGGAGGCAGCCTTGTGGATTTCTTGGGGAAGAACATTTCAGGAAGAGGGAAGAGCTTGTGCAAAGGTCCTGTAGAGGCAGGAGGGTGGCTGACATGTTCAAAGAGGAGAAAAGAGACTAGTGTGGATGCAGATGAGGTCAGGGAGGTAACAGCACTGAATTTGGAGTGGGCCTGTAGCCACATAGGCCTTCTTAGGTCTTTGGCTTTCCCTCAGAGTGAAATGGGGAGCCATTTCCTGGGATTCGACCAACAGCATGATATGGTTTGACTTACTCTTTGAAAGAGTAACTGTCTCCTGGGGGCAGTCACTCTTTCAAAGAGTAAGTCAGACCATATATAAGCTCCTTGACCTCTGAGGGGTAGGAGTGTCTCCTGCTGTGTGTTTTAGAATCCCTCCCCTGCCTTGTTTTGTGTCTTTCACTGACTGATTTCTGAATCATGTTCTATTTGCTTTGCCCTGCCACATGGGCCCAGTGTTCATTTGAGCGCAACTTTACTAAATCTTTTTTCCTGATCAGTCTGATAAAGGAGTGATGTGTAATTAAAAAAGAAAATGACTGCGACTCTTGGACTGAGAATACACTGCAACAGGGCCAGGATTGCACCAAGAAGGCTATTGCAGGCATCCAGGCAATTACAAATGGCATTCAAAAATCTAGTTTACATAAATTTAACTTCTTAGGAAAGGATTTTTATCTAGTGGCTTGTGTCTAAAAGCTGAGACATGGAATGGAAAAGGTTTTATTATGACAAAATTGATGCCAGGTATATAAATCTAATTACGAATCTACCCACTAAATTGTAAGCTATTGAACCATACAAAACTGTATTTTATATCTGGACTGTAGCATAAAACAAAAATCCTATCCCTAGATGAATATTTTCATTATACATTTGGCAAGAACAATGGTGGACTCCATCCTTTCTGTCACCTTAGTCTGTAAATATTACATGCTGAGACATTATAAGTCACATTACCAGGTTTAGTACATACATTTAAGAAAAGTGCCACTCATCCTTACCTAACTTCCTTACCAAAGTCCAGTAAGGAAGTGTCTGTCTATTATTTGCCATTAACAAATATTCTGGAATGTACTTTTTAATAAACTAGAACTTCATCCACAGTAAAATGTGAGTGTGAGTATATAATAAAAAATCCATTTTATAATTTTAAAAGATTTTCTGTATTTATCAAGAAAACAAGTCAAAAGAGGCATTGAAACGGTTCTTTCAGTTTATAACATGTAGCCAAAGAGATCAGCTTCAAAAACTAGTGTACACATATGATATACGTACCCGTTCTCAAGTCTTCCCATCCCCTCGGCTTTGATCTGATTGTACTGAAAGTCTTTAACTTCCCCGTGAAAGCTGTGTTTCCTGGGCCACTTGCTTGTTCACGTGCTGTTCCCTCTTCTTGGATAGATCCCTTTCACCCCTACTTGAACGGGTTGACTTATATATCAGGGCTTCTATTAGATAGCCTCTCCTCCAGAAGCCTTCCCTGTCTCTTGAAGCCTGTGCTCCCATGGTACACTATGACTAGTCCACATCATAGCACTTCTCACACCATGAGTGATCATTTCTTATCTAACCACCATACTGTGAGATAGTAGATGTCTGTTTATTGCGTATCCTGAGCACCTAACTTATACCTGGATACACAGTAGCTACCCAAGGAAAAAAATGAGTCCTGTCTGTAGTTTTCCTCAGTATTTATAATCTTACCCATCTTCCAGAGCATTTATTCAACAAATATTAATGAGCATCTATGTGCTAAATACTGTAGTAAGTGCTGAAGATAGAAGGGACTATCACAGCTAAAGCCCCTGTGCATGGAGATTAGATTCTATAAAGTCTCCATCCACATTCCCTTAAATCCATTTGGCAAGAAAGTATCAAAACATACAATGGGGGAGAAAATAAGGACCTATGGATTGAGTCTGTTGTCCCTTTATTTTATAAAAGATAAGTTGGTCTTGTTTAGTGTTTTGCCTTGATATTTGTTTAGTACCTGATACAGCTGGTGTCAACGCTTTCATCTCAGCTCATAGTGAGAACTATATCTCCCTGGTTTGATTCTCTAAATACCTTACAAAGCAATTTTCTTTAAATATGAGACAATTACTACATGCAGTCTCTCATTTGCTAATTGAACAATGAATTGTATTTGTGATAAAAGTATTGGCCGGGCACGGTGGCTCACGCCTGTAATCCCAGCACTTTGGGAGGCTGAGGCAGGCGGATCACAAGGTCAGGAGATCAAGACCACCCTGGCTAACACGGTGAAACCCTGTCTCTACTAAAAATACAAAAAATTAGCTGGGCATGGTGGCGGGCACCTGTGGTCCCAGCTGCTTGGGAGGCTGAGGCAGGAGAATGGCGTGAACCCGGGAGGTGGAGCTTACAGTGAGCCAAGATCACGCCACTGCACTCCAGCCTGAGCGACAGAGCAAACTCTGTCTCAAAAAAAAAAAAAAAGAAAAAAAAGTATTGAACAAAGAGTAATTAATATATGAGGTGGAATTGGGAACTGTAAGATTGAACCCATATATCACACACTAAAATAAGTTCATTCCTTCTGAGCCATAGAATATAGGTATTTATACTTTATCTCTTCTTATTGCGTAAGATAATGACATTGCAACAAGCCTTGACAGGAAGAAGCAAAATGTTCTGATGTTTAACAATTATGAGCTGGAACTAATCCTAATAATCTCAGTCAATGTGCAAAACAGTTTCCCACAGTAGCCAGCTGTATTGATGGTAGATTTTAAAGCATGAATTAAAGGAAGACTTTGGGCAACTCCTCACCCATTGGGAGAATCCCGTCACTACACGCTTTTGCTTATTTTTTTCAAAAAGCCTCCCTTATTAGCATTGTTATTTGTCCTTCTGTACTCTGCATTCCTGGCTCTTAACATTGAATCCTGCATGTTTACAAGTGGGGTAGAAGCTCAGGTAATGGATAGAATAAATTTTGGGGGTTCTCAATTAGGGATTGGAATAAGAATCCATGCCTGCCATATTTGAGGAACATCAGTGACAATTTGGAATGCAGTGAGCATTGTGATATAAGAAGTTCTTGAAGGGTTTTGCACAGCTGAGTGACCTGATATAAATCATGATTTAAAAGGATGGTTTTGGCAGTATGTAACAAATGGGCTATAAGGGGACAAAAACAAACAAAGAGAAAAGATAGAAATGTATTGCCAAAGTGCAGACAGGAGATGGTGTGGGCAGGGTAGTGATGGTGGAAGTGATAAGGGGTGGTTGCATTCTGGACTGAATATGGGGTATAATATAGACAGAGAAGTCAAGTATAACTAAGATTTTTGACCTGAATAACTGGAAAGGTGAAATTTCCATTTTCTGAAATGGGAGACTTCATATAATGGGAAGAATGGGGGTGGGTAGGTGTTGAGAAATCAGAAATTCAGACTTGGGCACATACAGCTAAATCCTTAAATGGACCTGCTGAGTAGGTATTTGGGGATAGAAATCTGGAGTTCAGGGGAGAGGTCAGGACAAGAGATATAAATTTTATTTAACAATTTATAGATGGTATTTAAAGTCTTGAGACTGGATGAGGACATGTGGAAAGTGAGAGTATACATAGAAGAGAAGAAATCCCATTACTGGGCCCTGGGTCTTCCTCATCCAGTCTCAAGACTTTAAATACAGTCTATAAATTGTTAAATAATTATTAATTGATGAATTAGGGTAAAGGGAATATGGGAAATATTTGTATTATTCTTGGAAATTTTTCCTGTAAGTTTGAAATGATTTTAAAATAAGAAATTTTAAAAAGAGAAAATGATAAGAAAGAAGTGAATACAAAGTATACAGGCAACACTTGTGAAAAAGAAGTATAGAAATGAAATTATAGAGGAAGTAACACGTGCGATTAAGGAAGGCTTTTTTTTTCTTTAAGCTGCGAGATATTATCATATGTTTATGCTGCTGGAAACAATCCAGCAGACAAAAAGTCCATAATGCCAAAGAGGAAGGAGTTGCTAGGCATGTGCTTGATTTTTCTTTTTCCTTTCTTTTTATTATTATTATTATTATTATACTTATTATACTTTAAGTTCTAGGGTACATGTGCATAACGTGCAGGTTTGTTACATATGTATACTTGTGCCATGTTGGTGTGCTGCACCCATCAATTTGTCAGCACCCATCAACTCGTCATTTACATCAGGTATAACTCCCAATGCAATCCCTTCCCCCATTCCCCCTCCCCATAATAGGCCCCGGTGTGTGATATTCCCCTTCCCGAGTCCAAGTGATCTCACTGTTCAGTCCTCACCTATGAGTGAGAACATGCAGTGTTTGGTTTTCTGTTCTTGCGATAGTTTGCTGAGAATGATGGTTTCCAGCTGCATCCATGTCCCTACAAAGGACACAAACTCATCCTTTTTTATGGCTGCATAGTATTCCATGGTGTATATGTGCCACATTTTCTTAATCCAGTCTGTCATTGATGGACATTTGGGTTGATTCCAAGTCTTTGCTATTGTGAATAGTGCCACAATGTACATATGTGTGCATGTGTCTTTATAGCAGCATGATTTATAATCCTGGGTATATACCCAGTAATGGGATGGCTGGGTCATATGGTACTTCTAGTTCTAGATCCTTGAGGAATCGCCATACTGTTTTCCATAATGGTTGAACCAGTTTACAATCCCACCAATAGTGTAAAAGTGTTCCTATTTCTCCACATCCTCTTCAGCACCTGGAGGCATCACGCTACCTGACTTCAAACTATACTGCAAGGCTACAGTAACCAAAAGAGCGTGGTACTGGTAACAAAACAGAGATATAAACCAATGAAACAGAACAGAGCCCTCAGAAATAATACCACACATCTACAGCCATCTGATCTTTGACAAACCTGACAAAAACAAGAAATGGGGAAAGGATTCCCTATTTAATAAATGGTGCTGGGAAAATTGGCTAGCCATAAGTAGAAAGCTGAAACTAGATCCTTTCCTTACTCCTTATACGAAAATTAATTCAAGATGGATTAGAGACTTAAATGTTAGACCTAAAATCATAAAAACCCTAGAAGAAAACCTAGGTAATACCATTCAGGACATAGGCATGGGCAAGGACTTCATGTCTAAAACACCAAAAGCAATGGCAACAAAAGCCAAAATTGACAAATGGGATGTACTTGATTTTTCAAGTAAGAAAGAGCTTCTTCAGATCCCCTCCCACCAAACATAAGAATGCATTCTACAACATTCTGAAGGGCACCTGGCCATGCAGAGTCTGCTAGGGGAGAATTCCTTTCCTAGTTTTTTCCAGCTTCTATAGACACATTCCTCATATTCCTTGGCTCGTGACTCCTTCTTCCACCTTCAAAGCCAATGGTTTCCATCTTTTCTGTCTGACTCTGCTTCACCCTATTTTCTGTTGCATGGCCTTCTTCTCTCCTGTCTGTCAAATCTCCCTCCCTTGCTCTTAGAATACTTGTGGTTACATTTAGGGCTCACATGGATAATCCAGGATAATCTACCCATGCCACAATCCTTAACTTTTTCCGTGGATAGTAGAGTTCGTAGGTTCTGGGGATGGGGACCTGGATATCTAGGGGCCATTGTTTAGCCTACTCAAGTATTAAATCGGCACAAAGGGTGCTTTGGCCTTTCACTGCTTCTGGGTCTACTCTTGTCTGTTAATGAACTGATAGATGGAAAAGAGAAGAGTAATTTGAAAAGCATGCAACATTTTGTGGAATCTTTTCATTCAGAAAAGTATACAGAGGGATTGAATGCTTTGCTTGGAAGCCCCATTCCTGCTGCTATTGTAGTGGCTGTGGCCACACAGGTCAGCAGTTCTGGCTGGCTTTGCATACTGGCAGCTCTGCTGAAGTGGCCTATGCAGTCAGCAGAATGCTGCTTACATGAAGTGTAGTCTTTTTCTAACTTGTGGTAACTCCTTTATCTGCTTTATTTAACTGTCTCAGAGGACAGTGCCACAGAAGTTTTTAATCAAGTGGCCCTAGACTCAACTCCAGATTCCAGGCCCAGAGAATCTGGTTGTAAACACTTCTTTCAATTGAACCACATAATGAATTCTTGGATGACATTTTTCCATGTATCCCTATTTTATTATTTCTTTTCCATATTGAACTCCAAGAATTTGTCATGAAATTTGCTTTCTATCAACCTGAGAGGAACCCAGGCTAAACAAGACAAAATTTAGGATGCATAATTTCTAGGCAACTTCTACCAAAAAGATGGCCAACCTCCACGTCCATTCTTTCTAGCTCAGAACAATATGCAGGGCCCTGAAATAAGCATTCAGAAGGTAGAAATAAGGAGAAATGCCTCCACTCTGGGAGTTTATGATAAGTAGGACAGATAGGATGTGAGCATCCAAGCCTGTTATGAGACATATGCTCTAAGAAAGTTGTGGGTTGATATGGAAGATACCAGTCTTGGCTGAGGTGAGGGCAGATCAGGCAAGACTTCTTGGATGTGTTTGGGAGGCTGGAACTTGCCCACAGACTGGATGAGAGTGTTCAGGAAGCACAGAGGTCAGAACACAAAAAGAATCCTGAGCCTAAGGGGTGAGTGGAGAAGGGAAAGCCAAGAGTGAAAAGCAGATGTGGCTGAGCTGCATTTGATGGATTTGGTTCTGAAATGGCTAGCATATGGAAAACTGTGGAAAGTGGATATGAAGTTATGCCTGGATCTAAGAGGCAGGGCTGACACTGGGAACTAGAGAATTGGAGATTAGCCCTCTAGGGTCACCATTAAAGTCATAGAAATGGACAAGATTGCTAACAATAACATGAAGGTAAAAGTAAGGGACCCTGGCAGAAACCTACCTTGAGGATACAGGGAGCACCAACAGAGGCATCAGAGTAGCTAAAGGCAAACTGACATCTGAACACACAAACCACTAAACACTCAGGAGGACAAGGAGACTGCATTGTGCAGATGGCCAGCAAAGAGAGCATTCCAGACATCCTTGTCTCTAGCAGAGTCAACTGTCATAAAGCCAACCCTGTCTCTCTCTATTTATCACTTGTGGTGTGAGTATATTCAAATGCCATGTGAGGCATTCATGAGATTTGGCAGGTTTTACAGACAGCTGTTTAGACAAGAGGGCAGGACAAGTTAATGTATGCAACTGAGTTCAACTGGAAAAGCTTCTCAAAGCCATGGCACCCTTTGCACTGACTTATTCATGTATTTAACTCTAGGACTTAAACTAAGAACAATTTTATTGTCAGAAAACAGGACTAAATTCTGTGAATTGGATCGAAAATCAAAATTGTAAGCATGTATCCTTGAAGCAATCAACATAATTAAGTGGCTTGACTGTTGCTGAGATTATTGGCAAATATTCATTTGCTACTTGTCCAGTCACTTTATCATTTGCTAGTGGTTATAAACAGAAAAAATGGAAGCAAGAACTAAAAGTTTAAGAAAATGATTGTAGGAAACAATCTCCAAATGGAGAACATTTGACTGTAAGTATTGAGAGCTGAGCTAAGCCAATTTGGATATTTATTATTTATTAGATTCTGTTTGATGACTGTCAGAAGAATGACCTCTGAAGAATAGAATTCAGTAGGAGTACCTGTTTCCTCCTGGACAACTTTGCTATCAGATGGCAAGTTTCAATTAAAACAAATTTCAGACAGAATTCTACCTTGTGTTCAGCTATTTATTATAAGCAGGCATAAACCCTTTTACTAAAAGATTGGCCAAAGTTCCAATTCTATATATTTTTAAAGCACTTTGCATGAAATGAACACTCTGAGGCAAATGCAAAAATATTCTCATGACAGAACCAACTAACCTTTTAGTCACATCAGGTGAAGGGATTCTTCATTTTGATGGGATGAGAGTAGGAAGCACTTGTTCTGAATGGAGCTCAAGAATTAGGTGTTCTATTTGGCTGTTTGGTGGACCTCACTCTTATGCCCAATTTATGCAGGGGGTAAGGTACCTGTGCAACATTTCTAGCTACCACATGTCTTAAACACTCCTTATTTCATCAAAGATAGATTGTTTTAATTATCCCTCTGGAGCAAATCCAGATAGCAATAGTTGAAGCACACGCCTGAGAAGTGCGGACTACTGAATATGCTATTTCAAGTGTTAACTTGGCATCCCTAGAGTTCAAATTAAGTTAACTTGCACGTATACATATTCATGATATGATCTAAATGGAAATGTATTAAGGTAAATTACAGACAATATAATTATTATCTTACTTTTTTACATAAATAGAGCAAAAGCCACCATGGTAAGCTGAATAATAGTTCTCAAAGATGTCCACATCTGAATCCCTGGAATTAGTACATATTACCTTAAATGGCAGAAGGAATCTTGAGATGGGGAGATTATCCTGGATTATCTGGGTGGGCCTTGAATATAAGGCCGGAATGTCCTTTATAAAAGGGAGGCAGAAGGAGAAGAGACTATGAAAGATGCAATGTGGTGATGGAAACAGACTGGAGTGCGGGAAGATGGAGGAAAACAGTTGAATACAGGTGGCCACCAAAAGCTGAAAAAATTAAGGAAATAGATTATCTCCTTATAGCCTCTAGAGGAAACCAGCCCTGTTGACACCTTGACTGTAGCCCAGAGAAATTGATTTCAGACTTCTGACTTCTAGAACTGTAAGAGAATACCACTAAACTCATGGCAATTCATTACAACAGCAATAAAAAACAGATACAGCCATCAGTATTAATGTCAGCAGCATCTTGATCCAGCACATGGACATCTCCATGGGAACTTTTCTGAAAACCCTTGCTATACATGGCTGACAGTGCTTAGGTTATTAACGAAAGCCCTGCATTGAGGGCCATGGAGAGAGGGGAAGAGGTACAAATGGTGCGGGTTTTAAACTGTTTTTAGGAACAGACTCAAAATCAGTCCCTGAATCTGTCAAAAGTCAACTATTTATCTGCCTTTCACCAGACACAATGGAACTAGATCACCATTGGAAAGAAAATCAAATATAATGAAGCCATGTTTTTGTTTCATTAAGCCCATCAGGATTGTATTCTGGCCAGGTACCAAATAAGCCAGGGCTACACTCCAACAAATGACTTGCCTGATAACAAGTAACTTACTCATTGATTCTGTTCCCGACCAAATAGGGTGCTTTAATGAACAAGCATTAGGCTGTCTTAGTCCCCATTAGAGAATGTGAACATATCTAAATGGGACATTGAGTTAGAGGGATTGAATTCCACAAAAGAAAAGGACTTTAAGAAACTGGAAGCTGTGGATTATCAAGTTAGAGAAGGGGAAACTGCCTGACTTCTACTCTACACCAAGATAGTATTAGGGAATGAAAACCAGCAAAGCCTTTGTTCGGAGGGACGGTCAGCTTTGCATTTGAGTGAAAGTATTAGTGAAGCCTTGGTTTTATCATTTATATACTTGCTCCCAGAGTTATCACAAAAATTAAATGAGTATATTAGCTCAATTCTTTGCACATAGGCACACAATAAGTGGCAGTTGCTGGTTACAGTAGGAGAATTAGGATCAGAACTTCAGGGAGAAGGAGGCCAATACACAAATGGCAGACCATTGGGTTGCTCTAGGGGGTCCCTGGATAAGCTCCTTCTGTCAATATGTACAATTTTATGTACTACAAAGGCTAATGAGAAGTACATTTTTCTTCATAAGTGAATTAGCTGTACTCACAAAGCAGAAAATGATCCCTTTCAACACAAAGGTAGTTCCTGGATTCCAGGTCAAGTACTTGTTGACCTGTAGGTCACTGCATCTTGTTCATTATAATTAACCCACTAAGCCAACATCTTAATCCTGGCTTTTTTATTTGACCTAGCAGAAGGCTTTCACTCCCCACTTTCAAAATGTGCAGTTCCCCTGGTTCCTAATTAGCAATACTGTAATTAGAAAGGAGGACAGGCAAACTAGAAGAGAAGTAGAGGAAAGAATGGTAAAATTGTTTTGGGGGTCATGAAAAAGTAGTGGGGATGGGTTTAAACTTTTAATATGGTTGCATGATTACATTCCAGCAAATAAAATTTTGTACAAAAGTAAAATTCTTCCTCTTCTCAGAGCTTTTACAGCAAGTGATCTCAACCAAGCACGTTCTAATTGACCTATAACTGATGGTTAGCCAGAAGTTTCATTTGTTTGTAATGTGTAACCAGGTCTCTGTGATTTATCAGACAGGACTGCAAATCTTAATGGAGGAGAAACCCAAGCTTCTGTTTGAGCTGGAAATACTGGCCATATTATTGGCCTTAGCCATTTTTCTTTTTGCAAAAGTTGGAAAATGATAAGGAAGAAAGCAACTTCAGAGTAAAATGAAAAGAGTACAAAGAAGAAAGATTAAAAGGTAAAATGTTTTCACTGAATTAAGCCCGGGTTTGGGCCAAAATCCTATTCGGGTACCATAGCTGGTTTGTTTGTTTTTTTTTAAGAGAGAGTCTCACTCTGTTGCCCAGGCTGGAGTGCAATGACATGATCTCAGCTCACTGCAGAACTCCATCTCCTGAGTTCAAGCGATTCTCCTGCCTCAGCCTCCCGAGTAGCTGGGACTACAGGAGCGCACCACCACACCTGGCTAATTTTTGGTATTTTTAGTAGAGACAGGGTTTTGCCATGTTGGCCAGGCTACTCTTGAGCTCCTGGCCTCTAACGATTCTCCCACCTCAACCTCCCAAAGTACTGGGATTACAGGCCTAAGCCACCATGCCCAGCCCATAGCTGTTTTTTCCTCTCACCTTCCACATTTCAGTCTGAGGCAATGAGTGAGTGCTGAAATCCAAGAACAGCTCATTTATTTTTTTCCTTAAGAGTGATCCTCCTAGTACAGTTTTGTAAACGTGAAATACCTATCTCTTCTTAGAAAGAACTAGTGTGCTATAAATAATTACCTCTGTTATTACCTGAGATGACAGAGGAATGTTGGGAAGTCATGAACTCATACAGGAAGGGAAAATATTCCTTTTCTTGCTGTCCAGCCCTGGTGTCCTACTTCTCCATTAGCATTTATATTATCCCTGTGTAGATAGAATTCACAGTCTGGGGGTAGATAACCAGCATCAGACCTATAAACTGGCTGTGTCCAAGTAGACAATTCTGCTGGTTTAAAAGATTGAACTGACCCCCCATAGCTGTAGCATCCTGAATCTCCTTATTGTCACGACCAACCTCAGCAATTGCAGCAGAAAATACAGCTTTCGACATTTTTTTTTTTTTTTTTTGAGACGGAGTCTCGCTCTGTCGCCCAGGCTGGAGTGCAGTGGCCAGATCTCAGCTCACTGCAAGCTCCGCCTCCCGGGTTTACGCCATTCTCCTGCCTCAGCCTCCTGAGTAGCTGGGACTACAGGCGCCCGCCACCTCGCCCGGCTAGTTTTTTGTATTTTTAGTAGAGACGGGGTTTCACCATGTTAGCCAGGATGGTCTCGAACTCCTGACCTCGTGATCCACCCGTCTCGGCCTCCCAAAGTGCTGGGATTACAGGCTTGAGCCACCGCGCCCGGCCTCGACACATTTTCAAATGAATTTAAGAACCAGTTAAATAAACCTTATGAAAAGTAAGTATATCAAAGTGCAGAATATCATTAGTTTCCCATATTATAAAATCAAATTTATAGAAAGCTTATACAGGATTGGAAGCTGGCAAGATGGCCGAATAAGAACAGCTTTGGTCTGCAGCTCCCAGTGAGATCAGTGCAGAAGGCTGGTGATTTCTGCATTTCCAACTGAGGTACCTGGCTCATCTCACTGTGACTGGTTAGACAGTGGGGGCAACACACAGAGGGTGAGCTGAAGTAGGGTGGGGCATTGCCTCACCCAGGAAGCACAAGGGGTCGGGGAACTCCCTTCCCTAGCCAAGGGAAGCCGTGAGGGACTGTGCCATGAGGAACGGTGGACTCTGGTCCAGATACTATGCTTTTCCCACAGTTTTTACAGCCCATAGACCAGGAGAGTCCCTTGGGTGTCTACGCCAACAGGGTCCCGGGTTTCAAGCACAATACTGGGAGGTCCTTTGGGCAGACACCAAGCTAGCTGCAGGACTTTTTTTTTTAATACCCCAGTGGCACCTGGAACATCAGCGAGACAGAACTGTTCACTCCCCTGGAAAGGGGGCTAACGCTAGGGAGCCAAGTGGTCTACTTTAGCGGATCCCACCCCCATGAAGCTCAGCAAGCTAAGATCCACTGGCTTGAAATTCTCACTGCCAGCACAGCAGTCTGAAGTTGACCTGGGATACTCAAACTTGGTGCAAGGAGAGGGGTCCACCATTACTGAGGCTTGAGTAGGCAGTTTTCCCCTCACAATGTAAAGAAAGTTACGGGGAAGTCCCAACTGGGTGGAATCTTCCGCAGTTCAGCAACGCTGCTGTAACCTGACTGCCTCTCTAGATTCCTCCTCTCTGGGCAGGGCATATCTGAAAAAAGGCAGCAGCCCCAGCAAGGGGCTTTTAGTTAAAACCCCATCTCCCTCAGACAGAGCATCTAGGGGAAGGGGAGGCTGTAGGTGCAGCTTCAGCAGACTTAAACGTCCCTGCCTGCTGGCTCTGAAGAGAGCAGTGCATCTCCCAGTCCAGCGTTCAAGCTCTGCTAAGGGTCAGACTGCCTCCTCAAGTGAGTCCCTGACCCCTGTGTCTCCTGACTCGGAGAGGCCTCCCAGCAGGGGCCAACAGACACCTCATACAGGAGAGCTCTAGCTGGCATCTGGTGGGTACCCCTCTGGGATGAAGCTTCCAGAGGATTGAACAGACAGCAGTGTTTGCTGTTCTGCAGCCTCAACTGGTGATGCAGGCAAACAGGGTCTGGAGTGGACCTCCAGCAAACTCCAGCAGACCTGCAGCAGAGGGGCCAAACTGTTAGAAGGAAAACTAACAAACAGAAAGGAAAGCATCAACATCAACATAAAGGATGTCCACTCAGAAACCCCATCTGAAGGTCACCAACATCAAAGAACAAAGGTAGATAAATCCATAAAGATGAGGAAAAAAACAGCACGAAAATGCTGACAATTTCAAAAACCAGAACGTCTCTTCTCCTCCAAAGGATCACAACTCCTCGCCAGCAAGGGAACAAAACTGGATGGAGAATGAATTTAATGAACTGACAGAAGTAGGCTTCAGAAGGTGAAATAACAAACTCCTCTGTGCTAAAGGAGCATGTTGTAACCCAATGCAAGAAAGCTAAATACCTTGAAAAAAGGTTAGAGGAATTGCTAACTAGAATAACTAGTTTAGAGAAGAACATAAATGACCTGATGGAGCTGAAAAACACAGCACGAGAACGTCGTGAAACATATACAAGTATCAATAGCCAAATCAATCAAGTAGAAGAAAGGGTATCAGAGATTGAAGATAAATTTAATGAAATAAAGCATGAAGACAAGATTAGAGAAAAAAGAATGAAAAGGAATGAACAAAGCCTTCAAGAAATATGGGACTATGTGGAAAGACCAAACCTACATTTGATTGTTGTACCTGAAAGTGACATTGAGAATGGAACCAAGCTGGAAAACAGTCTTCAGGATGTTATCCAGGAGAACTTCCCCAACCTAGCAAGACAGGACAACATTCAAATTCAGAAATTACAGGGACCACCACAAAGATACTCCTTGATAAGGGCAACCTCAAGGCACATAATAGATTGGCCAAGGTTGAAATGAAGGAAAAAATGTTAAGGGCAGCCAGAGAGAAAGGTCAGGTTATCCGCAAAGTGAAGCACATCAGACTAACGGCAGATTTCTCTACAGAAACCCTACAAGCCAGAAGAGAGTGGGAGCCAATAATCAACATTCTTAAAAGAATTTCATATCCATAATTTCTTATCCAGTCAAACTAAGCTTCATAAGTGAAGAAGAAATAAAATCCTTTATAGACAAGCAAATGCAGAGAGATTTTGTCACCACCAAGTCTGCTTTACAAGAGCTCCTGAAGGAAGCACTAAACATGAAAGGAACAACCAGCACTAGCCAATGCAAAAACATACCAAATTCTAAAGACCATTGACACTGAAGAAATTGCATCAACTAATGAGCAAAATAACCAGCTAACATCATAATGACAGGATCAAATTCACACATAACAATATTAACCTTAACTGTAAATGGGTTAAATGCCCCGATTAAAAGACACAGACTGACAAATTGGATAACGAGTCAAGACCCATTGGTGTGCTGTAGCAGCAGACCCATCTCGTGTACAAGGACACACATAGGCTCAAAATAAAGGGATGGAGGGATATTTACCAAGCAAATGGAAAGCAAAAAAGAAAAAAAAAAAATCATGGGTTGCAATCCTAGTCTCTGATAAAACAGACTTTAAATCAACAAAGATAAAAAAAGACAAGGAAGGGCATTACGTAATGGTAAAGGGATTAATGCAACATGAACAGCTAACTATCCTAAACATATAGCCACCCAATACAGGAGCACCCAGATTTATAAAGCAACTTCTTAGAGACCTACAAAGAGACTTAGACTCCCACACAATAATAGTGGGAGACTTTAACACCACACTGTCAATATTAGATTAACGAGACAAAATATTAACAAGGATATTTTGGACTTGAACTCAGCTCTGGACCAACTGGACCTAATAGACACCTACAGAACCTTCCACCCCAAATCAATAGAGTATACATTCTTCTCAGCACTACATCACACTTATTCTAAAATTGAGCACACAACTGGAAATAAAACACTCCTCAGCAAATGCAAAAGAATGGAAATCATAACAAACAGTCTCTCAGACCACAGTGAAATCAAATTAGAACTCAGGATTAAGAAACTCACTCACAACTGCACAACTACGTGGAAACTGAACAACCTGCTCCTGAATGACTACTGGGTGAATAACGAAATTAAGGCAGAGATAAATAAGTTCTTTGAAACCAAGGAGAACAAAGATGCAAGGTACCAGAATCTCTGAGGCAGAGCTAAAGCTGTGTTTAGAGGGAAATTTATAGCACTAAATGCCCACAAGAGAAAGTGGGAAAGATCTAAAATCAACACCCTAACATCACGATTAAAGAACTAGAGAAACAAGAGCAAACAAATTCAAAAGCTAGTAGAAGACAACAGACAACTAAGATCACAGCAGAACTGAAGGAGATAGAGACATAAAAAACTCTTCAAAAAATCAATGAATCCAGGACTTGCTTGAAAAGATCAACAAAGTAGATAGACCACTAGCTGCACTAATAAAGAAGAAAAGAGAAAAGAATCAAATAGACGCAATAAAAAGTGATAAAGGGGATATCACCAGTGATCCCACAGAAATACAGACTACCATCAGAGAATACTATAAATACCTCTATGCAAATAAACTAGAAAATCTAGAAGAAATGGATAAGTTCCTGGACACATACACCCTTCCAAGTCTAAACCAGGAAGAAGTTAAATCCTTGAACAGACTGAAACAAGTTCTGAAATTGAGGCAGTAATTAATAGCCTACCAAGCAAAAAAAGCCCAAGACCTGATGGATTCACAGCCAAATTCTAACAGCGGTACAAAGAGGAGCTGGTACCATTTCTTTTGAAACTATTCCAAACAACAGAAAAAGAGGGACTCCTCCCTAACTCATTTTATGAGACCAGCATCATCCTGATATCAAAACCTGACAGAGACACAACAAAAAGAGAAAATTTCAGGCCAATATTCCTGATGAACATCAATGTGAAAATTCTCAATAAAATACTGGCAAACTGAATCCAGCAGCGCATCAAAAAGCTTAACCACCATGATCAAGTCAGCTTCATCCCTGGGATGCAAGGCTGGTTCAACATACGTAAATCAACATAATCCATCACCTAAACAGAACCAATGACAAAAACTATATGATTATCTCAATAGATGCAGAAAAGGCCTTCGACAAAATTCAACATCCCTTCATGCTAAAAACTCTGAATGAATTAGGTATCGATGGAACAGATCTCAAAATAATAACAGCTATTTATGACAAACCCACAGCCAGTATTATACTGAATGGGCAAAAACTGGAAGCATTCCCTTTGAAATATGGCACAAGACAAGGATGCCATCTCTCACCACTCCTATTCAACATAGTGTTGGAAGTTCTGGCTAAGGCAGTCAGGCAGGAGAAAGAAATAAAGGTTATTCAAATAGGAAGAGAGGAAATCAAATTGTCTCTGCAGATGACATGATAGTATATTTAGGAAACCCCATCATCTCAGCCCCAAAGCTTCTTAAGCTGATAAGCAACTTCAGCAAAGTCTCAGGATGCAAAATCAATGTGCAAAAATCACAAGCATTCTTATACACCAGTAACAGACAGAGAGCCAAATCATGAGTGAACTCCCATTCACAATTGCTACAAAGAGAATAAAATACCTAGGAATACAACTTACAAGGGATGTGAAGGAACTCTTCAAGGAGAACTACAAACCACCACTCAAGGAAATAAGAGAAGACACAAACAAATGGAAAAGCACTCCATGCTCATGGATAGAAAGAATCAATATTGTGAAAATGGTCATACTGTCCAGAGTAATTTATAGATTCAATGCGATCCCCATCAAGCTACCATTGACTTTCTTGAAGGATTTAGAAAAATCTACTTTAAATTTCATATGGAATCAAAAAAGAGCCCACACAGCCAAGACAATCTTAAGCAAAAAGAACAAAGCTGGAGGGATTATGCTACCTGACTTCAAACTATACTATGAGGCTACAGTAACCCAAACAGCATGGTACTGGTACCAAAACAGGTATATTGACCAGTGGAACAGAACAGAAAGAAGCCTCAGAAATAACACTATACATCCACAACCATCTGGTCTTTGACATACCTGACAAAAACAAGCAACGAGGAAAGGATTTCCTATTTAATAAATGGTGTTGGGAAAACTGGCTAGCCATATGCAGAAAACTGAAACAGGACCCTTTCCTTACACTTTATACAGAAATTATCTCAAGATGGATTAAAGACTTAAGTAAGACCTAAAACCACAAAAAAAAAGAAGAAAACCTAGGCAATACCATTCAGGACATAGGCATGGGCAAAGACTTCATGACAAAAACGCCAAAAGCAATGGCAGCAAAAGCCAAAATTGACAAATGGGATCTAATTAAACTAAAGAGCTTCTGCACAGCAAAAGAAACTATCATCAGAGTGAAGAGGCAACCTACAGAATGGGAGAAAATTTTTGTGATCTATCCATCTGTCAAAGGGGCTAATATCAAGAATCTACAAAGAACTTAAACAAATTTATAAGAAAAAACCCCATCCAAAAGTGGGCAAAGGATATGAACAGACACTTCTCAAAAGAAGACATTTATGCAGTCAGCAAACATGCGAAAAAAGCTCATCATCACTGTCATTAGAGAAATGCAAATCAAAACCACAATGAGATACCATTTCATACCAGTTAGAATGGCAATCATTAAAAAGTCAGAAAACAACGGATGCTGGAGAGGATGTGGAGAAATAAGAATGCTTTTGCACTGTTGGTGGGAGTGTGAATTAATTCAACCATGTGGAAGACAGTATGGTGATTCCTCAAGGATCTAGAACCAGAAATACCATTTGACCCAGCAACCCCATTACTGGGTATATACCCAAGGGATTATAAATCATGCTATAAAGACACATGCACCCGCATGTTTATTGCGGCACTGTTCACAATAGCAAAGGCTTGAAACCAATCAGATGCCCATTAATGATAGACTGGATAAAGAAAATGTGGCAATATACACCATGAAATACTATACAGCCATAAAAAAGGATGAGTTCTTGTCCTTTGCAGGGACATGGATGAAACTGGAAGCCATGATTCTTAGCAAACTAACACAAGAAGAGGAAACTGAACACCGCATGTTCTCACTCAAAACTGGGAGTTGAAAAATAAGAACACATGGACACAGGGAGGGGAACATTACACACCAAGGCCTGTCAGAGGGTAGGGGGCTAGAGGAGGGATAGCATTAGGAGAAATGTCTAATGTAGATGATGGGTTGATGGGTTCAGCTAACCACCATGACATATGCATACCAAGGTAACAAACCATGTTCTGCACATGTAACCCAGAAATTTTAAAAAATTGAACTGAAATTGGTATGAATGTAAATCCTAGGGAAATATAGAGGCTTCTGGTAACAGTAGAAGCCTCCTGAATTCAAAGAGCAGAAGCTGTTTCTGCATAGGGAGAAATCCACACCTGTAGCTTTGTTTTCGGTCTTTTTTTAATGATTATTTAATTTATTTATTTATTTATTTATATTTATTTTATTATACTGTGTGTTCTAGGGTACATGTGCACAACGTGCAGGTTTGTTACATATGTATACATGTGCCGTGTTGGTGTGCTGCACCCATTAACTCGTCATTTACATTAGGTATATCTCCTAATGCTATCCCTCCTCCCTCCCCCCACCTCACAACAGGCCCTGGTGTGTGATGCTCCCCTTCCTGTGTCCAAGTGATCTCATTGTTCAGTTCCCACCTATGAGTGAGAACAAGTGGTGTTCGGTTTTCTGTTCTTGCGATAGTTTGCTGAGAATGGTGGTTTCCAGCTGCATCCATGTCCCTACGAAGGTCATGAACTCATCCTTTTTTATGACTGCGTAGTATTCCATGGTGTATATGTGACACATTTCTTAATCTAGTCTGTCACTGATGGACATTTGGGTTGGTTCCAAGTCTTTGCTATTGTGAATAGTGCCGCAATAAACATACGTGTGCATGTATCTTTATATGTGCCACATTTTCTTAATCCAGTCTGTCACAGATGGACATTTGGGTTGATTCCAAGTCTTTGCTATTGTGAATAGTGCCGCAATAAACATATGTGTGCATGTGTCTTTGTAGTAGAATAATTTATAATCCTTTGGGTATATACCCAGTAGTGGGATGGCTGGGTCATATGGTACATCTAGTT
>NW_012111364.1:9413794-9439665 GCF_000951035.1 Colobus angolensis palliatus
GTGTGCATGTGTCTTTATAGCAGCATGATTTATAATCCTTTGGGCATATACCCAGTAATGGAATGGCTGGGTTATTTTAGGTCTTCTGATGTTCTTTTAGCCTTTGGGCTCCCAAACTTTGAGTAGGCAAAGTACCTGTATACTCATATGCTTTAACTGCTGCAGCAGTGATAGCTGACATCTTTTTGCAACCATTTGGTACATTCATTCATTCATTCATTCATTCATTCATTCATTTTATATAATAATGTTTAACTTTTATTTTGAAATAATTTCAGACTTTCAAAAAAAGTTGCAAAGATAATACAAAGAATTTTTATATATCCTTTACCTGGATTCTCTAAATGTTAATATTACCACGTTTGCTGTATCAAACACTTTGCGTGTATATATATATATATCATGTTATTTTTCTGAAACACATGAGAGTAAAATTTAGATATGGTACCCGTTTACCCCAATATATCAGTATTTTTGCTACAAACAAGCACATTCTCTTATATAACACAGTACAATAATAAACATCAGAAAATTATTGATATAATACTATTTATAGAACTCATTTAAATTTTGCCAAGTGTTCATCTAATTCTTTTTAATTTTTTAAAGAATTCTTTTATTCTTTAGTAAAGGATTGTTTATATGCAGTAAAATTTACCCTTTTTAGCTTGCAGTTTTATGTGTTCCAGCAAACCCATAGGAGGAGGCCTCTAATGGTCTGGGCATGGTTTTCTGACCCTCCCCAAGTAGTAGGGCATCTCTAAAGATCTGGGCCCAGAATTCATTCTTGCAAGGTTTATTCTGTTTCCTTCAAAAGGAAACAGAATGTGGTCTGAAATTGCATATGGTCCCCGCATTCATATGTTGAAATTTTAATCCCCAAGGCGATGGCGTTAGGAAGTGGGGCATTGGGGTGGTGATTAGGTCACCTCTGCCCTCGGGAGTGGGATTAGCACCCTTATAAAGGAGTCCCCAGGGTACTCTCTTGTCCCTTTCACCATGTGAGGACACAGCAAGAAGGTGCCACCTATGAACCAGGAAATAGACCCTCACAAACCCTGAATTTGCCAATTCCTTGATCTTGGGTTTTCTAGCCTCCAGAACTGTGAGAAATAATCTGCTGTTGTTTATAAGCCACCCAGTCTATGGTATTTTGTTATAGCAGCACAAACAGACTGAGACCTGTGGGACTGCTGCTTCCCTCCCAAGGCTGGTACCACAAGGGAAGCCTACTCTTGGCCCCAGTCTCTCTCTTGAGCACCAGCAAAGTCCCTGAGAAAAGTCTGTGAGTAGGTGTGATTTTCCCTTGTGCCTGAAGCTCCCAGGGGTACTATCCCCTCATGCTGTCACACACTCAGCCTTTAGCGACCTGTTAAAAATTTTAGCTGAATTCTTACCAGCTTGTATAACATGTGGCACCTCTACCAGGTAAGTGAATATCCAAGCCTGTGTCTCTTTGAAGGATCTTGACTTTCCTTAGATACTGAATTGGCTGGTTGCCCTGCAACCACAGCTCTATGATGGATTCAAGAAAAGCTGTGACTTCACAGATTAGTTCTCATTTTTTGTTGTTGGGGTTTTAAGAATAAGAGTAGCATTTTTTCTACTTTTCTACATACTGGCAGAAGCCAGATGTCCATTTTACATTTTATGATCATCTATAAATTTGATTTTTTTCTTACCACACCTTATTGAGGAAACATTTCAAAAGAAAAATCATTGTTTCCTGACGTATCAGTAATGCAAAAGTAAATCAGTGGAAACATTCAGGTAGATATGCATTATTCTTAGAAATTTCTTTCCCAGAGAACAAGCAGTCATCTGAAAAATGAAAATGATCGCATCTTTATCAGGACATACATCTAATGTGATGATATAGTGATTAACCATGGTTTGAAATTTAGATTTAATTATAGCTTCCAATAGGTTGTTTCCTGCAGTTGCTTCTGACCCACACTCAAATCATGATTTATTATTTTCCTGAGACTTACACACTTAAAAGTCTGATTGGATAGCATTCACCTCTGCCAAGCTCAGACATGGATTTACTTGCTAAAGGCTTTTAGCTAGATAGTCTACTCTGAAAGTTATAGGAAGCCTTTAAGTATTTCGAAGGGAAACTAGCAATTAAAAAGAAAATGAATTGCTTTTATTATAGGGAAATCTAGCTGCCTGGAATATCTATAGTGTTAACAGTTATACAGAAAATATTTATATTGTGAAGTAATGCAAAAGACATTCCTGAATATTATCCTAATGGGATAATTTGCTACTGTAACATTTTTTCCCTCAGGGCATGTGCCATGCTTCCCCTTACAGCAATAGGTTTTAGCTATATTAGGAAATTGTGTCATTTCTTAAAAGCAGCTAGTTACTCATGAACATTTATTGGACATCTTCTGTATTAGCTACTGGAGGAATCTGAAATATTGCAAAAGAAATAATTATTCTGAGTAATTGTCAGAAATGTATGGCATTCTTTCTGGATCAACTTTGTCTAAACATGCAACTCCCAGTGATATTCACTGTCACACCACAGTCCCAGCTCCTCTGTTTATCACACTGTTCTGTCCTTTGAGGTTGAGACAAAGCCAACCATGGATTTCCTCTTAGTGTTCTCCCATGAACCTTTAGTCTCTCTTATCCCTGGCCAACTGGACTCCTAACTCAGCTACAGTGGTCTGATGCATCTCCCCTGCCACCCAAACCTTCTACCAGGTACCTCACTGAATGAAAATGTCCTCATTCACCTCCACAAAAAATCTGAGAAAACAAATTTATACCAAAGTGTACTTTACCAAGACATCTTTCTTAAGAGGATATCTTTCCTATAATATTTGTGTTTGTTTTTCTTTTGATTTGAACAGAAGAAGATGGTATAACCTCAGGCAGGTGGCTGCCTGCAGTCCTGCATATCACTCTGGGGGCTGGCTGCTAGTCTGTATGTAGGCAGACCGCACTAACCTTCATGTTTGAAAGCAGACTGCAGATCCACTCCTATTAGAGCGTGTTTTGCAGTGAGCATAATGAGGTTGATCTGTGTTATCTTCACATTCCCGCCTGTTCATCTTCATGACACCTGTGTTGGGAGTGCCATCTTTGGAAACAGGACAAATTTTTCTCCTCTCCTTTTTTTGCTTGAATTTTCATCTTGGAATTCCAGTGTCAGTTGAATGTTTAGGGCTTATTTAACTGGCACAAATTCCAGTCCAGGGTTCTGGGGCTCCCAAGCCATCAAGTTTCCTGGTGGGAAAAGATTACAGTAGTCCCTTCTTATCCACAGGAGATATGTTCCAATATTCCCAGTGGGTGCTTGAAACCTTGGATAGTACCAAACCCTACATATACTATGTTTTTTCTATATATGCATACCTATAATAAGGTTTAATTTAAAATTAGGCACAGTAGGAGATTAACAAGCACATAATAAAATAGAACAACTATAAGCAGTATACTGTCATCAAAGTTATGTGAATGTGGTCTCTCTCAAAATATCTTATTGTACTAGACTCACTTGTTTTCCAAGCACAGTTGACTGTGGGTAAGTGAAACCATGGGAAGTGAAAGTGCAGATAAAGGGGGACTACTGTATTCTCTCCTGACTTTAAACTGAATAAAGGAGACCAATCATCCCCCTACTTGTTCCCTCTAAGCAACTAACAGAGGAAGCACTCCTTCTTCTGGGTGAGCCTCCTTGGGGGGCCCAAGAAATTGTAGTGCAACACTGCATACCCATTCCCACGGGGCCCAGTATGTTACTGCATTGGGCTTGGCTCAAGAGATAACAAAGTAAAAAGACATTCAGTGAATTAAGTTCTCTGTAGTCTCACTGCTGTAAAGAACTTCTTTTAAGTCCTCTGGTGTTGAACTGGGGAGGCAATACCATAACCCCATACCTACAACCAGTTTAGAAACACATGTAAGAGAATAAAAAGAACCTTAGAGTTCAGTCAAGCCAATGTGCTGTGAGAGGTTAGGGATGGGTGTGTGAAAAATTGAGCCCTTTAGTTCAACTTTAGAGAATCTGTACTTGTATTCACTTTATTTTGTAGCATTTTATACAATATTTGTTTTGATGTAAGAGTTTCCTCCTAGGAATGTATACTAGTATGCAAAGGTATATAAAAGAATATTCTTAAAATTTTTTAAAACAGAAATATTGGAAATAACCTAAATGTCCATCAAAAGGCTAATGGATAAGTGGTATTCAGTTATTTAATGAAATAAAATACTGTATAGCAGAGAGAAAATCAACAAATTAGAACCTCATATATGTATATACACACACAAATTTCAAATAATATTTTTAAAAAATGGATGCATAAATATATCACTTATTGGAAATTTAAAATATTAAAAACATCAGCCAGGTACGGTGGCTCACGCCTGTAATCCCAGCACTTTAGGAGGCCAAGGCAGGCAGATCACCTGAGATCAGGAGTTTGAGACCAGTCTGGCCAACATAGTGAAACCCCCACTCTACTAAAAATACAAAAATTAGCCGGGCATAGTGGCCCGCACCTGTAATCCCAGCTACTCGGAAGGCTGAGGCAGGAGGATCACTTGAACTTGAGAGGTGGGGGTTGCAGTGAGCTGAGATCACACCACTGCACTCCAGCCTGGGTGACAGAGTGAGACTCTGTCTCAAAACAAAAACAAAAACAAAAACAAAACAAAAATCACACAAACAAAAAAAGATGTATTATTTTGAAATGTAGTTAAAGCATAAAAACATGGATACAAATGATAAATATGAATTTCAGGTAGAGATTTTCTCTCTCAGAGAAATAGGGTTGGGGATGAGTACCTAAGAGGTTTGAATTGTATCTATTTTATTTTGTAACATGGTGGTAGATAAGTGTTTACTTTATTCTATATAATTTTTGTTCTGAAATATTGCATTATAACAATTTTAAAAAGAATGAACCCTTTTGATTTAAAAAAGCTTGACAGCCAATGAACAAGGTAAAGGAGGCTCAGGGATGTTGAGATGCCCAAAGTTACAATGGTCTCCAAGCAAACCTCTGTGGCCCCTTCCAGGAGTGCCTCATAAGTCCCATCATGACTCCTGGAGTAGTGGCTCTCAAGCTTTAGCAGACTTATGGTGAAATGCATACTTTGCCTTTACCTTCACCTGTGATTCTCATTTAGTTGGTTTGAGGTTGGGCCTGGGAGATGCAATTTTTATCAAGCATGCCAATGATCTTGGTGGGGACCATCAGGATACTTTTGAAAAACACAGATCAATCCCCAGGAGCCCATGGTCCTTCAAGTCTTTGCCAGAGACTCATCACTAATAATTATCCAGAGTCAAATAAGGATTGAGTATAAGATCCAAGGAGCATCAGAACTATGACTTTCTATACTTGCTAGTGATTGTTTCTGTTTCATGCTCAACACCATGAAAGCCCTTGGAACCTGTGTGGTTTTGGTGGGGCAAGAAATAGTGTTAAAATGTGATGGAGAAAGCTGGAAACAAGTCCTGAATGTTGCTACAAATTATCAGAGATGAAACTAACAGTGTAAGGGGAATTACATAAACAGTAACTTGGCATTAATTGTGGATGGATGCTGTTATATACTCTTTTTCCCCGTTACCAAAATGAATTTTTTTTTTTTTTTTTTTTTTTGAGATGGAGTTTCACTCTTGTTGCCCAGGCTAGAGTGCAGTGGTGCAGTCTCAGCTCACTGCAACATTTGCCTCCTGGTTTCAAGCAATTCTCCTGCCTCAGCCTCCTCTGTAGCTGGGACTGCAAGTGCACACCCACCATACCCAGCTAATTTTTGTGTTTTCAGTAGAGACAGGATTTTGCCATATTGGCTAGGTTGGTCTCAAACTCCTGACCTCAGGTGATCCACCCACCTCGGCCTCCCAAAGTGCTAGGATTACAGGCGAGAGCCACCACGCCCAACCAATATCTTGTGTTTTTTAACATACCAGAAAACATGGAAAAATGTAAAGAAGATGCAACCCACCTTTACTACCACAGCTGAAATAGTAGCTATCTGTTATGTGTGAACTGGCTGATGTGTTCATAGCTTGAAATTAGCCACAGTGAAAGTATTTACACCACAGAAATAGGCAAATGGCATAAATCAGAGCCTTCACTTCTATCCTAGTCTTAGTTGTTAAACACTTACTAGCAAACCATTGAGCCATATACATACACACATACGTGAATGTATTTATATACAAATGTTTATATATATATTTCCCCCCAATATTTAGATAATACTATAATTCAGTTTTAAACTGTAAGTGTTTTTCTGACCTAAAGAATATCTAAGCTATCCTGGGAAATTAATAGAACATCTCTGTCTCATATCCTATGTAGGGGGAACAAGGACCACAAGGCTTTCCAGGCCCAAAGGGCACAATGGGCCGTGGCCTCCCAGGCCAGAAGGTAAGTGTCTCAGGATCTTAGAGAAATGCTTAGGCTTAGGATCTCAATAGCTTCACTTTAACTTTGGAAGAACTCTCATATATGTGTCACGCGTCCCCTTACAACTCTCAGAAGAAAAAAAAATCCACTTGAAATTAAATCCTTGCGCATTGCTTTTTCTACCTATAAATAGATTCATTTTATAAAATGTCCTTCTCTTCAAGAGGTTGAGGCAGGGGGATTGCTTGAGGCCAGGAGTTCAAGACCAGCTTAAGCAATATAGTGGGATCCCATCTCTATGTTTAAAAAACATCTCATTTTCTTTATTCTCAGAAGATAACTAATAAAGGATTTATTAATTATCTTACAACATACTTACAACATACCATGTAGGAGATGCCAGATAACTCAGGAACTTGGTAAATTGTGTAATAGTTGTATGTCCTGAAAGGTAAACTGATTAGATGGTATTATTATATCTCAAGGTCTCTTCACTCTGAGACCTCTGGTTCATCATGAATTAGATTATGGTATCTGATGGGATGTAAATAAGTTACCCCCAATTTTTTTTTTTCAAATACCGCATTTGTATAAACAAGAATTGAAGATCTTCAAGAGATGCCAGTTGCAGATAAACCAAAGTATAGAGCTTTTCTTATCTGGCTTCTATATTCACATTCTGAACCTATCATTTTACCCTATTGTGTAAAGGGAGAGCATGGAGAACGGGGCGATGTGGGAAAGAAAGGTGATAAAGGAGAAATTGGAGAGCCTGGATCTCCAGGAAAACAGGCAAGAAGCAGTTTTTAATGTCTCACTGTGATTTTATACTCTAACTGGTTCCAACCTATATTGACTTTTACTCTTCTTCCCCTAAGTAGGGTTTACAAGGACCCAAAGGAGACCTAGGACTTACAGTGAGTATCCATTCTAGAGGGTAATTGAGGGTTTTGTGCTTGCAAAATTTTTGTATTCATGCTTTAGCTTTATAATTATGAATTTTTGGATGCAGAATTCCAGTTTCTATAGAGAGCAACTACTACCAGCCCAGTGTTGACTTAGATGCATGAGGTAATTGAATCTGACTGTGAGGGGAGAAATAAAACTTTGTCCTGCCTTATGGTGGGTGTGTGTGACTACTCCACTCGGATCCTTGGTAGAAATGATCACACTGCTATTACTGGCCAACAAGGAGGTGGATGTTTCAAAAAAGCCAGATTACCAAATAACTTGAATTTATGTGGTTCATCTCATTTTAGAATGAGGACTTTTTTCTTGAACTAGTTCCTTTAGAAGTGCTCTGAGGAGAGCAGCAATCACAAAATTGGGATTACATTTATGTATTGATTCAATTATTCAATAAGTATTTTTTGAGCATCTACAAACGTTTTCCTGTTCTTCTCCCCACACCATTAAGAACAGAAAACGGACTCTTTAAAGTCTCATGAGTGGAAGGCAAAGTCTCATTCTTCCTTTCTGATTTGAAGGCAATCCATCTTCTGGGGTTGAGGAAAAACAGATACCTTTTCCTTTTTTCCTGTTGGACTTTTCCAGGGGTTGTGGTCTAGGAGGGGCTGACTCGATGTACTGTACTAGGAACATCCAAGTGTGAGGGAGTGACGGTTCAGGTGGTGAAGGCAAGAGCTGAGAGCTGGGCATGTGACCAACAGAACTGTACATGTGTTCTGTGGGCTGTCTGCCTTTTTCTCTTTGCTGTTCCCCACCATAAGTCAGACCCCCAAAGATGCTGATAGTAGATGAAGTAGCTACATATGCACAATTTCTCCCCAAAAGTAGCAGGGGAGAGTGTATGTAAATGAGCAGAGGAACGTTTCCTGTAGGTTTATACCTGCCTTACTGTCCCAACATGGGGAGAGGGACTGGTTTCCTTTCTCCATTCGTTTATTCATTCATTTCACCAACCTTTATTGGACGTATCCAGTAAACCTTACTCTGAGTCAGGCTCCAAAATAGGCACTGGGGAAATAGTGGAGATGAGGCTACCTCTCAGAACTGAAGGAGCTCACAGCCTGGTGGAGAGAAAGACAACAAAGGATGTTCACCTACAGAGTGATAAACGCTATGATAGAAGAAGTGATCTAGGGGTCCAGAGCAGACAAAATGGTGTATGATGGTGTTTGAGGGCAGGATGGGCTTTATCTCTTGAGTGGAAGCTTTTCAACCAAGAGGCAGAGACCTTAGAAGTAGGGACATCATTCTGCTGACTTTGGCTTTCTAGATTCTGGAAGAAGAGACTGGCAAGACAAGGAGAGTGAAGGAAAAGAGAATTTGCATTAAGTGAGAATTTAGTGTGTGACAGGCTCTGTTAGGCTCCTCTACATCAGTACATGTTAGGCTCCTTACCTAGTACTGCAGGGTGTTTTAGAGGCCCCTGCTCTGGAACCCTGGTCCTTTTCTAGCTGCACTGCTTCCTCCAGGTGAGAAGTCCTTGGGGCCAAAGCTCATGCACGTATGTCCCTCTGTGCCACACACTGGAGGCATGGAATTCCAGAATTCTTGGTTCAAATGGCCACAGGTTTGGAGATGCCTGGATGCACAGGTCCAGCCAAGAGGTGGCCAAACAGCAGTTGGTTTCAGGGGATTTGGACAGAGCTTGGAAACTGGTTCATGGCATGAATGCTGGCCAAACCCCCATGCAGTGTAGGGCTAGTGGGTTGTGGTACAAGAAGACGGTGACAGGCTGATGGCAATAACCTTCTCTTACCTAAGATCCCACCTTTAATCTGCATGACAGCTCCATGAGGTAGATAGTATCTCTACATCAAATGGAGACACACAAGTTGGTTGCACATTACACCCAAAGTCATCTAGCAGGCACGTAGCAGAGCCCTTATAGCTAGAGGTGGCCTGTCTGATACCAAATTGAGGCTACTCCCCCATGAAAGCTGTTCTCAAAAGGCCTCTTTCCTCTCTCTCTCTCATCCTTTCTGTGATCAAATGTATCCCCCAATAGCTATCAATTGTGCAGATCCATTGTAGACTAACAAACTCCTTTTTTAAGAGGCAAATGCCATTGATGGCATTAAATGTTTTAATACATCCCATAAAGTTATTTAAAAAGACTGTTTCTCCACCTGTCACTTTGTTATTAGCATTTCCCAGCGTCTGGCCTCAGTCTTCCCTGTCTTCAAATTCTCAGGGAATGCAGCCACTAAAGGCAGGGGACATATAGTTTGAAAAGGCTAATTCAATAGCACAGTGATGGCATATCGTGAATGAAAAAATAGTGTTTTTATTTTAAACAGAAAGAATATATTTATCTAATGTGGGGAAGGGGAAACACACTGGTTTTAAAAAGGCTGAGAAGCCCTGCTCCAGGCAATCTTATTTTTAGTCCCTGTTTTAACAGGCAAGTGTATGCTGGCATTTCTTAAATCTACCCCCTGCTTGGACAATTCTCCTGAGCACCAGATCTTACATCCTAGGCTGCCCGTGGACATATCTAGTTGGATGTTTTATAGACGCATGAGACTCAGCCACATTCAAGCTGGGCTCCGTCATCTTCATGAGCTCCCAACCTGCCCCCATCCCACTCCTGCCTCTCTCAGAGTATGGCCCCACCATCATTTGCCTCCTCTTAGACTCTTTCTTTCCCTCATCCTTTCTTCCAGTTACTCACCAAGCCCCTCATCTTCCCCTGGAATGTCCCTCGAGGCCTGTCCTCCTCATCCGTTACTACTACCACAGCCTTCCGATGTCATTTTTTTTTTTTTTTTGCCTGAATTATTTAGGAACCTCAAACCCCTCCACTGGCTGCTATGATCATCTCTCTTAAATAAAAGTTCCACTAGAGCTCTTCTCTGCCTAGGGATCATGTGAGTCCCACTGCCCAGGATAAAGTTCATACTCTTCAACATGACACAAAGGTCCTCAAAAGTCCATCTGTCTCCAACATTTCTTGTCATTGTTTCTGCTATGTGCCCTGATTCATCAGTTTACTCGAGTACTGTAATGCAGTATGCTCTGAGAGAAGGCCGACCCCCTTGCCTAAATGTTCCCCTTCCCTGTCCCAACCTGGTCAGAGTCTGCCTCCCTGGACCACAGTCCCATCCCCATTCTCCTGCCCCAGGAATTCCCAGCAGATCGAGATGGTTCCTCGGCTGTCCATAGCACTTATGAAAGTCTTCGTCTGTCTACTTCTTCCTAGATTGTGAATCCTTTGAGGGGTATAAATATGATGCCTTCATCGTTGGCACCAAGTAGCCAAGGTAGTTATTCAGTGATTTTAGGGGAAGGAATGAACTCTTCCAGTCACTTAAATGCAAAGAACATGAAGAAAACATTTATATATATGGTGACTTCAAGCATTTTAAACCTGATTATGCCACAAAATATCTTGCAAAATTAAAATCCAACCTTGATACATGCATTGCTCTTATAAGTGAATAAAAAGCAAATATTCCCGTAGAAAAAGGTAGGACAAAGAACATACACAGATATGCACAAGAGAATACAACTGGGGAACATGCATGGGAAACGAAATGTAGCCTCACGAATATTTTAATTAATGTAATTTAAAACAATGATTTTGATCTTCCAATTGACAAAGATGATATAATAACAACAGCCAGTATTGTGTGGCTAAAATAAAACAGATTTTCTGGTCTACTGCTGTTGGAGGTGTCAGTTACTACAACTTTTCTAAAGTACAGTATGAGAGTGTATATCACAGGGACTTTAAGTGGCTGTACATTCAATTTCAGTGATCAAGTTTTTCAGAATCCTTAATAATGTGGAAAATGAATTATAATATAGTATTGTGACAAATTATAACCATAAAACTTGATGTATAGTATTTTCTCCATTTATAAAAAATTAGGCCGGGCGCGGTGGCTCAAGCCTGTAATCCCAGCACTTTGGGAGGCCGAGACGGGTGGATCACGAGGTCAGGAGATCGAGACCATCCTGGCTAATATGGTGAAACGCCATCTCTACTAAAAAATACAAAAAACTAGCCAGGCAAGGTGGCGGGCGCCTGTAGTCCCAGCTACTCGGGAGGCTGAGGCAGGAGAATGGCGTAAACCCGGGAGGCGGAGCTTGCAGTGAGCTGAGATCCAGCCACTGCACTCCAGCCCAGGTGACAGAGCGAGACTCGGTCTCAAAAAAAAAAAAAAATTAAACATAAATATATAAATACATTTCCCCTTTCTAGATATTTTTAATATAAATATATAAATACATACATTTTACCTTTCTATACATGTTCTTGTTTCAGATTTTTTAAAATGTCTTTTTAAGTGTGGGAAAGCATGACAAAACCTAGAAAAAAAGAAGACTATTGACTCTCATTTTGTAGAATTGCATTATATAACTCAGCATTGCGGTAGATATTCTTTTTAAATAGCCACTTGGAATCATTAGCTTTTACGTACAGTTTAAAAAGTTAAATTAAAATATTATGAATATTCCCCATATAATCTACTTTTAAGCCATGTTACAGGCTACATCACCTCCACCTTGATTCTATCATTATAGATTTGTTCTTAAAAGTTTTACTTTTGCACCTGTTAAAATTTATTTTCTTAGATTGGGTCCACTGGTCTTCCTGTTGAGATCTAGGCTTCTGTTAATCATCTCTTTTAGCTTCAAGTGTTTGACAAATGTGGAATCCTGCCTTCTCTAGTCTCATCGTACTTACTTACAAACACACTGCACGGGGAAGAGCGTTGGCAGCTTTATTTCTAGTACGCAGCTCATTTCAGGCCCTTCTGATGGAGCTCATGGGCAGCAGGACAGGGAAAGGGCACTCAGGAACACGGGGAAATGTCACAGAAGAGCCAAAGTGAGAGTGTTAAGAAGCTGAAGAGAGGACTTGAAAAATCAGGAACTAGCACAGAAAAAGAAGGGAAAACACAGCACAGAATGAATTCTCTGCAGGCATTGGGGCTTGTCTTGGTTGCTCAGCACGTGTGGTTTAAATTGTGTAACTGAATGTATATATAGCGCCACACCACTGTAGGTATGTTAAAGTCGCCAGACCCTGTGTTGATGTGTGCATTAACATTGATTAATCCATACCATAGCCCTGAGACACAGATACTATTAGGGCACCAAATGCCTGAGGTCACACAGCTGATAATGCTGCAGTTGCAATTTGAATTCCAAAAGTCTCAGCTATTAAGTTTCACAGCTCAAATGCATTTTAGTTACGGTATATTATAGTCAACTTTTGATTTCAGTGTTATTTATTTTATTTTCTGCAGTGAAAGGATTAAATCAAATGGTCAGTGCTGATTGTAATATCTTTTATAGCTATAGGAAAAATATTACAGTCATTCATATAGTAATACATTTTTCTTTTTATCCCCTAGAAAGAAGAAATTATCAAACTTATTACAGAAATATGTGGTAAGATTTGACTCTCAAGAAAAAAACATCACTTTAAAGCATCAGCCCCACTATGTACTGTGTTGGTGAGAGAATGTGTTTGTCCAGATGTATATTATATAGCTAGTGGGAAAATGTAAAGCTCATTTGAAGTCAATGGATACTGAAAGGAAGCAGTAAGAGAGACTGTGGAAATCCTGATGTAAGAAAATAAAATCATCTTCCTAGACTGGTTAAGGCATGTGAGGGTGCCAGCCTAGAGTATGTAGGCAGCCCGGCCTTTTGTTAGCACAGTGCTCGTTTGTATTCTGTGACGTTTACCTGAGCTGAGAAGAAAAACTCGACAAAGGAAATATGACTACAAGAGCCAAACTGGTATTTGAGTCCAGCCTAGCTGGTGATTAGAATGTCTGTGTTTTTCCTGAAGCCATGAATTCTTTCTGAGTAGAGGTTTGAGTTGCACTCAGTCCCAAAGGTGGGAGGACAGAGTCACGTGTTCGCCTTGCTTCACAACTACTAAATCCTTCCATGGCTGAGTGGTAGACTTAGAGTTACCAGAAAGAGGAAGTAAAGAAAAGAAATTAGCCAAAAGACAAGAGACTAATGGAATAATGATGAGAGAATCTTCTGGGTTTAAAGTAGTCAGAGGCAGGCATATTGTTGTCCTTCTATACAGAGAACCCCAGAACCAGCTTATTTCCTAGAAGACTGCTGGGCCTAAGAAACAGCCTGGGAGTCTCTCTAGTGAGAGAGCAATCTAGACATGGCTACTGGGTTCTAGAAGCCCTATAAAAATAGCACATGATTTCCTGATGGTTTTCTGCAGTAGGCTTGTTGAACAACACAAAGATATGAATAAAGAAACAGAATCCTGATAAATTTCCTGGTGACTCTGGCAACTGCTTTATGTGGTTGTTATCAACTTAAATAGAAGGTTTTTTTAATTGACTAGTGTTCTCGGGGATTACTCCCCTCAAAAGCTTTCATAGCATGGATGTACTGCTGGCCTCCTTGATAACGTGAAAGCTGCCATAGTTGTCATTGTGGGTGACTGGAGACATAAACTAGAGTAGTTAGGGATAGCTGTTCCTGTGTATATTTAAGATCCCAATCCTTCCACCACAATGACAATTTTTCATCCCATTACTTCATCCACTGGCCAGCCTGGTGAGCAAATTTCAATTTTCATATACGGCTATGGTTGAAGACTGAAATATCAGCTTTCAGATTCAGATTAAATACAATGGTGGGAGATAAACAGCAAATGTCAGATGGTGGTTACCTCTTTGGGAGAGGAAGAGGAATGTTATTGGGACGGCATCCACAGGGCATGCTAACTCTTTTAAAAATATGTTATTTTATAATCCAAGAAACGAGCACATAAGTATTTATTATTATCCACTACAGTGTTTTTCCCCATACATATATTATATTATATTGTATTTTATATTATGTATTATGTATATTTTTAAAAAGTCAAGTATAGAAACCAGAAGGGAGAGAGCTGTCGGGTATTTTCACAATCACAGAGAAGGAAGAGAATAATTCAGGTCTCAGGTTCATCATTGCCTTTTCTCCCCTCCCCTCAACAATCTGATGTCAATCATTCCCACAATGTTTCTATCTCGACATTCATCTTTTAGGTTGTGGGCCCAAATGCAAAGAGACTCCACTAGAGCTGGTGTTTGTGATTGACAGCTCAGAAAGCGTGGGCCCAGAGAACTTCCAGATCATCAAAAATTTTGTGAAGACTATGGCTGACCGGGTTGCTCTAGACCTTGCCACGGCCCGCATAGGCATAATCAACTATAGCCATAAGGTGGAGAAGGTGGCTAATTTGAAGCAGTTCTCCAGCAAGGATGACTTCAAGTTGGCTGTGGACAACATGCAGTATCTGGGGGAAGGCACATACACAGCCACTGCTCTCCAAGCAGCCAACGACGTGTTCGAAGATGCAAGGCCAGGTGTAAAAAAAGTGGCCTTGGTCATCACCGATGGGCAGACAGATTCTCGTGATAAACAGAAACTGACAGAGGTGGTAAAGAATGCCAGTGACACCAATGTGGAGATATTTGTGATAGGGGTGGTGAAGAAAAATGATCCCAACTTTGAAATATTCCACAAAGAAATGAATCTAATTGCTACTGACCCAGAGCATGTTTACCAGTTTGATGATTTCTTTACCCTGCAAGGTAAGGAAGGCTGTCTGGCCCAGGGGAAAGGCATTTACGTTGTTTTTCCAAATACCATATCACTGGTTTGTCATGACCAAATAGAAAAATCTGGAGGCTAATAAGGCTTACGCCAACATTAAATGGTAACACATAAACTCCAGAAGATTAAAAATACTTAGTATCATTCAGTTTGGAGGGTACAATCCCTTGTCTTTAATCAGGGTTAATAAATGCTGAGTTGGCCTTGGAGTTAACTAGAGTCCATGGTCAATAGACAGGAATGGAGAGAAAGAATAGGACTTGGGGATATTGCTAACATTGGTTAATGTTCAGAAAGTTACCTAACTAAAATAAGGGATTGAGCAAGCCAACAGCAAGACAGAAAACAGTCAGGAAATCAAAATGAATTAAGAAGTACATGCTGAATGAAAAAAAGAGTTATGGTCATCTAAAGAGATGAGAAATGCAAGTAACTGGGATGAATTAGAGGACATGTTCTATTCTCTGTTTTTGTGAAAGCAGATAATGATGAGTAAACAGGTTGATATCAGGAATTTATCTCAAAGAACAACCTTTTAAAATTCATTGTACAGTGCCGGGCACAGTGGATCACGAGGTCAGGAGTTGGAGAACAGCCTGGCCAGCGTGGTGAAACCTCGTCTCTACTAAAAATCTAAAAATTAGCTGGGCATGGTGGCGTGTGCCTATAGTCCCAGCTACTCGGGCAGCTGAGACAGGAGAACTGCTTGAACCCAGGAGGCAGAGGTTTCAGTGAGCTGAGATTGCGCCACTGCACTCCAGCCTGAGTGACAGGCGAGACTCTGTCTCAAAAAATAAATAAATAATAAACAATAAATAAAATGTATTGTACAGTCAATGCTAATCTGATGGGCTTCTCTATGCTAAGTTTATCCTTTCACATTAACTGATATTTACTAATGAGCCATCCTAGGACATTGATCTAATTTAATCTATGATTAAATCATGGTCAGTATGACTTTATAATAAAATGTATACCAATTCTTTGGAAACTGATGATTCACTCTGGCAGGCCTGCACTGGCAAGTTTGTGAAGTAAGTGAAAGGCTTCAGTTTGGCTTCATCATTCTTTACCCACCTGGGAGGGGGATCTGATGTGGCTGGGCACAGCCCATCAGTGCCTCATGCCCTGCCTACTCCGTGTACCAGCACACTGGCCTTAAGGAGAGCATACCATTCTCAGAAACTTTCCATTTGTTATTTCTCACCTTCTCCAGAGCTTTCTAACCTGGGGTTGGTTCTACTTCCTCAATACCCTGCTGGCTGACTGGTGGGTTTGTTTATCTGGTATATTCAATCTCACTGGGCTGTGAATGTGTTAGAATAGTCAGAGACATTTCAGAGCCAACTTATATTTAATCCTTGAAGAGCTTTATCATTCTATCTGGAGTTAGTCATTTGTTACAGCCTGTAAGGAGTATTTTCAACTGGCTGGCCATTTGCTTTCCTTAAAACCAGAGGTAGTTGCCAATTCAACTTACTATGGGTGAGGCTAGCTCTTGACAAGGAGTGATTCACGGTGAACAGAGACACTTTGGATGAACATATACATTAAAGTCATTCTTTTGCCCCTTTGTGTCATATATGTTAAATCAAGTTATTTTAGATAACCTCTTACACAGGATGTAAAAATGCTTTTATAAGTTAGTTAACTTAGCAGTTGATTTCAAGTAATGGGAAATTACATATTTTAAGGAGAGTGCAGATCTTTTTAAATGAGTTTTAAGTATTGTTTCATTGCTTCTACTATCTCTCTTTTCTACTTCTTTTTCAAAAGACACGCTGAAGCAAAAATTGTTTCAAAAAATTTGTGAGGATTTTGATTCCTATCTCGTTCAAATCTTTGGTTCATCATCACTTCCACCTGGATTTGGGATGTCAGGGGAAGAACTCAGTGAATCTACTCCAGAGCCTCGAAAAGAAATTTCTGAGTCAGTAAGTAACCGTCTCACTTACTCTGTGAGCTTAAAATGGTGTATTCTCTCTGTTTGATATCAAAGATCATTCTGCCCTGCATTGTCAGGAATCAGCTGAGGCATGTGTATTTTTAGGTCCTTGACTCTACATGTTAGTAACTTGACTTTAGATTTCTAGTTCTGAAATAGCATTAGGTTTTGTAGGGTATTTTTAAAAACTTATATATTTTATACATATTTATTAAATGTTGCAGATAACATTTTTATATTATACTCCTATCACCATCAAAGTAACCATATATGCTAGAACAGATTAACACGACACTCTGAATTCACCTACTTGCCATGCTGTGCAGTGCCTTTCATACCAGGCCACAACTCTCCCTCTTCGTCTGTGCATCTGCTTCCCACTTTGTACCCTCTCATGTTTTTTCTAAATATGCATATGCCCAACTGGCCACTCTCCCACACTCCAAGCCATGCGTTTGCTCATTTGGCTTCCACCTCTTGTGCTCTGAGTGAGGACTGTGAGGGAGGCTATATATGCATATGGTGCAAAGTAGATGCTCTGTTTCAGAGCTCCTCAATCACATAGCATGTGAAGAACCACCTTCTGAATCAATTGAGACAAATGTGACTGTCCTCATAGCAAGCTTCTGGGAACTGACTTCAGCCAATCAGATTATGGGCAAAGATTAGTTTTTTTAAGGAGAAAATGGGGGAGACTTTTGTAGTTACTGATGAGTGCTATAGTCTCTTCTCCACCAAATTGCAACTTGGGCAAGTCTAGACCAATTTCTATTACCCCCATGGACATCCTCTGGCAAGCAGGCACACAGCAGTCATGGCCCTGTTCTGTAAGCTCAGTGAAGTCCTTGCACTGCCCTTTTCTGAAGCCTTCATGTACATGAAAAAGTGATCATGAGCCTGTGCAACAGTGTTCCAACATCAGGATTCAGCTAACAGTCTACTTAGACTAAGGCCCTAAGGAACATTCAGATCAGTAGTTGGACTCAGGGCCATTCAGGAATCTGGCCTACGATACCATTCCTAAGGGCACAGACTATAGAACTTACTAGATTCTCATATCCTGTTCTCAAAAGGCCACAAAGGCCTCTAACATATTTGTATTTGATTAAATAGTAACCAACTGCAAAATGGGTAATTCCAGTCAGGGCAACAGCTTCTCCTAAATTGCAGATTGAAATTAACACAAACATTTATACTCCATGGTCTATATCAGGGGTCAGCAAACTCTGTAAAGGGCCGTATACTGAATAATTTTGGATTTTCAGGTCATTTGATTTCTGTTCCATTTACTCAACTCTGCCTTTGAAGTAGAAACACAGCCATAGATAATGCTTAAATGAATGAGTGTGGCTGGGTTCTGATGAAATTTATTCACAAGAACAGATAGTGACTCAGATTTGGCTCACAGTGTTGCCAACCGTGATCTATACTGTGCATTTTAAAGTAAATTCCAGACAATAATGGACACAGTCTATCTCCTCCTGAGCATGGACCGCTACTGGGGCCTCTCCTGTTTGTGTGACTTACCACTTTGTCCCTCTCTAGTCAATTGACATCCCTTTCTAAAGTCTTCCTAAACAAAAGCAAGCTCAGGTTTCATCCATGAATTGATGCTTAAACTGAGCCCTCCCTATAATCACTGAATCACATTTTTTGCTATATTAATACCAGTGAATTCCAATAGCATGTATTGATTATTAACTGCTGTGATAGATGGTGTGGCTCTTAAGACATGGCTCCTGCCTGAGAGAAGCTCACACTCTTTCAGGGAGATAGGTAAGTACAAGATGCATTACAAATTTTAGCAAAGCTATGAAGGAACCACAGAGATGATGCAATTAATTTCAGGAAAGAGAAATGGAAAAGTGTCTTAGTCTGTTGGGGCTGCCATAACAAAAATACCATAGACTTAGTGGCTTAAATAACAAACATTTATTTTTCACACTTCTGGAGGTTGGGAAGTCTAAAATCTGGTGTTTGGTGAGGGCTTGCTTTCTGGCTTGTAAACAGCCACCTTCTTGTTATGTCTTCACATGGCCGAGAGACAGCTCATCTCTCATATCACTTCTTATAAGGGCATTGATCCCATACATAAAGGCTCCACCCTCATGACCTAATCACCTCCCAAAGGCCCCACCTTCAAATACCATCACACTGGGGATTCAGGTTTCAATGTATGATTTTTGAAGGGACACAAACATTTAGTTCATAACATGAGGCATCACAGAGGAGGTGACATTCATTGAGTCAAGTTTTAAGAATAACTAGGAGTTTTTCAAGAGAAGAGCAGGGGGAAGGGTATTCCTAGCAAAAACAAAAACAAAACAACAACAACTAAAAAAAGGGTAGGCAAAGGGAGACTTTAAAGCGCCATGGCATTTCAAGAAAGTTGAACAAGTTCAGTCTAATTGTAGCCTAGGGTGTGGGTGGTAGAGTGATGAGAGTTAAAACTGGACAGGTAATTTAAGGACTGATTATAAATGTCTTAATGTATTAAGGCAAGGAGCTTGAACTTCATCTATAAGCCAGGCAGACAGAGACAGCAGAGGAGTTTTAAAAGCAAGAGTCATATACTCATATTTGGTTCACAGAAAGAATAACCCTGATTGCTGTGTGAAACATACCTAGGAGGAGGTGAGGAGACTGGAGGCTGAGATATGAGGCGTGATAGTCCAGGGAAATGATAATGAGGCCCTGAAAGAAGGCAGGGGCAGTGGGAATAAAAAGGAGGCACAGATTGAAAAGCCATTTCTAGGGTACAATTAACAGGATATAGTGATCGAAAGGACTGGAAGTTAGGGAGAGGGAGGGGTTTGGGTAGGACTATTGGGTTTCTACCATGGAGATGAGATGGATTGAAACACTATATACAGAGATGGAGAATATAAAAGGCAGGGTGGCTTTTGTTTTGTTTTGTTTTGTTTTGTTTTTTAAGGAAAATAGTGAGTTTAGTTTGCATCATGTAAAGTGGAGGTGCCTGAGGGACATCCAAGGCAGTTACGACACATAATGAGGAAAAGTAAGAACAGATGCCTCTGTACCACGTCCCAGGAAGCTTGATGGCCTTGAGAGACAAATGACATTAACAGACTAGGACAGATGAAGCTTTCTAGTAGCTGGGGAGGGGAGGAAATAAGAAAAAATACAACCAAAATACTCTGGATTTATAACACCAAGAGCCACATGAAGGGAAGCTGAGCATCAGCTAGGTCTCTCTAGGGGAACTTTGACCCAGATAGCGGGACCTTTCAGTGAACTTGACCTTCTCGGATCACACCTCTTGTCTCCAGGCTTTTTCATTCTGGCTCTTTTTAAAGAAGCACCAATGCAAAACTGAATTTTTAAACAATTATTTCCTTATAGATATTTAGTTTGAACAAACATGTGCATTTATATTCACATTTAAATCTTTGACATAGAGTCATGCATCGTTTAGTGACAGGGACACTTTCTGAGAAATGTTTCGTGAGGCAATTTTGTTTTTGTGTGAACATCAGAGAGTGTACTCACACAATCTAGATAGTATAGCCTGCTACACACCTGGGCTAGATAGTATAACCTATTGCTTCTAGGTTAGAAACCTGCACAGCATGTTACTGTACTAACTACTGTAGGTAATTGTAACACAATGGTAAGTATTTGTATATCTGAGCATATCTAACCATAGAAAAGGGTAAAAATACAGTATTATAATCCGATGGGACCACTGTTGTGTGTGTGGTGTGGCTGACCAAAACATCATTATGCAGCACTTGACTGCACGCACATGCACAGGCACATAGTATACACATACACATATACAAAAACATATTTATGCCTCTGTGCATGCACACCCACCTTTATCTAATAAGTATAATTACAGTATCCAAACATCTAAAATTAAATGAATCTGTTACAACCTTTCTATTCTCAGATCATTCCTGAGCCTACGCTAGGCGATACTGCAAAGCTAGTAAACAATCATGTCAGAAGTACCATTTCCCTTTTGTTGTCTCTTCCTTTTCACTGTTGTCCCTTCTGTCACTCCCTTAAGACACCTAACTCTGTCCTTCCTTCCTCTTCTTCTTTCTACCAAAATACATTCTTAGGGAAAAATAAAATTAACATTCTCTCACTGTGATCTTGAAAAACATTCAAATTCTTCATAAAACCCTACATAACAACTAATTATTAGTATCATTACAAAAGGTTGCTGTATAAGTATTATTTACTGCTTATAATAGACATGTTACCCTCAGAATATAACTTGCACCTGTGTTATGGAGGAGGCAAAAACCAAAAATAATAAACATATTGCTAACTGATCTAGAAGAAATATTCCAGACCAAGAAGTCAGGAAACCTGGCTTGTGGTCTTAGTGCTGAAGCTAAGAACTATTCTCTTGACTCCAAAGCCTGTATTATTTCTATTTTATTATTTCTGAAATTGGGATGCATCTATTTAATGTGTGTGGTCTTTTTTCAAAACTATTTTAAAATTTATAGTACATCTCATGATGAATGACATCTTAGAAATGAAATCTGATAGCTGCCTGACATTAGGGGAATCACCTATTTTCCTGAGGTCTCAGTTCTCTCATCTGTAAAATAAAAGATTGTTACTAGAATGTTCTTCCTGTTCTAAAAGTATATGATTACAGCTGTCAAAAATATTTACTGGGTAAAGCCAGAATGCAGGCTATTTTACAGCATTTTACTGTATGAGAGGTTTAAACAGTACAAAATCTTGCATTCCACCCTTTATGAAAGTCACAGTTAATCCAGAGAGGTGCAGCCCAGACTTAAGGTGTTCCTAAAGGCCCCCAGGAACTTTAAAATGCAAATAAATCACCTTCAGATTAAGTATTTGAGTGCAGAGAGACCTGACAAAGAAGTGTGTTTGATTCTTGGGGAGAATCAATCAAGAAGGACTCCTGAGAAGCCAGACAATTTGAAGATGCTGGCTGTGGAGCCCACTGGCAGTAGAATCCCCAGAGCCGAATTGGAGAAATTTTGACCCACACTCCTGGGAAAATGCTAAGTCTTAACACAAACACTAATGCAGATGATCATTAGCATTCATCCAGAGCAGACATGCGTTCGGATTTGAAGACTTTGTAATATATGCAAAATTCTGGGCAATAAATTACGAGGAAAATGTTTGGAAATCAGAAAGCAAAAGACCTTTTGCATGTGGCACCTGGTCAGCAATCCTTCTTAGAGTCCATTTTCCTCCCCCTAAAGATCAGCTCAAAGGCTGAAAGAGAATGGTGATAACACATCTGCTTCTCCAGCTACACGGAGCAGCCCTGGACTCCAGGTGTTGGCTCTCAGGTGCCCCTAGACTCCTTGTTTGTGCCTTTGACTACAGTGTCCCTGCTTGGAGCTGGAGCCAGCCTTCTTTTCTAAGGCAGGCCAGTGTGGCTAGAGTAGAAATGTGCAGAGCTTACAGGCAAGCTTGTGTTTTTAGATTTAAGATTTATTAAAAAGAATAGAAATACAACAAACATTTGACTGCATTCTCACTACCCAGAAGTAACCAATGTTTCCATTTGTTCATTCACTCTTGCTTCAGATAAAGTCCTAGCTTTTTCCCTCCAGTGCTCTTTTTCCTCATCTCTCCAGAGGCAATCACTATCATGAATTGGGTGTGTATTCTGCCAGTCGTTTGTGTTGGTTAAATCCAACTTTTAGAGTTGGAAGGCAGGTTACGGCCTAATCTTTTTTATTTGAAAAATGATGACATTGAAGTCTAGAGGAATTAAATAATGCAAATTTATCTTTTTCTCTTTCGCTCTTTGCATATCCTTAAGTTCAACCTAAAGATTAGTATAACAGAAAGATTAACCCATTGTGAATTTATTCAGTGGATACTTTTTGCCTATTTTACGCTATGGAGATAGAAAAAAAAGAGATAGAGAAAGAAGAAAAGAAAGAAAAAAGATATGGCATAATTTCTCTTATCAGGAAAGTGGTATTTCTTTAGAAAACAAATTATACAAGATAGTGGAGGGGAGGAAAACATTTTTTTTCCCCTCTACCCATCTTAGGGTTATTAGCTAGGGCCTTGTTATTAGCTAGGGCCCTAGACTGACAAAAGACAGATTAACAATAGGAAAACACCCAGAAGTTATCAATATGCAGCATATACACATAGGAGCATGGAGATGAGTAGCTCAAAGGGGTGGTTAGCACTTGGTCTTATATAGCATCTTAATGAAAGAACAATAGAGCTTAGAGGAGTGACAAGACAATGGGAAAGGACTTTCTACAGCAGTAGATGATGGGAAGATAAACATATGGGTGAACTAATGGAAGATAAGGATTAGTGAATATTTTGTTATGTAGAGTCCTCTGGTGTATTTCCGGGCTAACTAAGGGTCTAGACTCCTCTTGAGTCATTAACCCTGATTTTCTGAGGAGGGATGCCTTTATGAATGTATGTCCTGCATTTAGACAAATGAGCTTGTATCTGATTATCAATTGCCTTCAGTTCAAAATAATCAATGTGCCACAGGGGCATATCTTGGGAGGCATATTCTGTTACTCTTCAATAGGATAGGACTAAAGGTTAAATTACACACAATCAGCATCAAGCATAGAAGAGTCAGAAGGTACTGTGCATCATCTAGAAGGGGAGAATCAGTACTGAGTGGGTTATTGGAGAAGGTTTTGCTCATGGAGACCAACTTTTCCTAGGCTGTGGTGGAAGGGTTGATATTGAGAGCCTAAGGTAGAATAGAAAGGAAGAAGGAATGAAAGATCCTGACCAGATATTCTGGGAGTAATGGAAGGCAAGGTTACAAAAATGTGGAGGAGGCTGGGCATGGTGGCTCACATCTGTAATATTAGCTACTTGGGAGGCTGAGGCATGAGAACTGCTTGAACCTGGGAGGTGGAGGTTGCAGTGAGCCAAGATCGTGCTGGGCAACAGAACAAGACTCTGTCTTCAAAATAATAATAATAATAAAATAAATGTTATAGAGTCATGGTGAAATATAGTATCATAATACAGTATATTATGTCATAATATAATATATTTTTAAAAATAGCATAGAGCATAGAAAACCAAACACACAATATTTTTTTGTTAAAAAAAAAAAATGGATATGCACATAGAAAAAAGACTGGGGAAAAATATACCTGAATACCAACAATGACTATCTTTAGGAGGTAGAATTACTTCTGATTTCTATTTTCTTTTTATGATATCCACATTTTCTAAAATTCTCTTCAATTAACATGCTTGCTTTTGTGGTAAGGAAATTATAAAAATTGCAAGCCATAATAATTATGCATTTGTTGAAATAATCTGACATCTCACTGAGCCAGAAAATTAATGAAATTATTTTCACTTACTAAAGTTAATTTTGCTTGTCTTGGAATCTGTGGTATAATGTTAACAGATGTCAAAATTTCCAAATGATTATGTGATTGAGAATGAAAACACACATTCCTAAGCTTAGAAGAGGTAAAATATAGCTTTTGAGGACTCCAGACTTGAACAAGGTAAATATTTAAAGGCTGAGTTAATTCCTTGAAGAAAACTGTGCTGCTTAGCCCGCCTCTTCAGTGGAACAGTCTCACCTTCTAGACCGTATATCTGAAGTGTAGACTAATGTCAGTTGACTTTTATGTTTGATAAACTCCTCAAACTCTTATTTCTTGCTTAAAATTAAATACATGCAAGCAAAAAACAACAGGCTTTTTTTCCTGAATATTTGTCACTAGCTTACCAATAACTTTTGGAAAGTTTCTTAATCATTTATAGCTTTGTATTCCCTCCAGTAGAAAATAAGGGACTCAGTGCTGAGCTCAAAGAGGCCAAGGTGGAAGGATCATTTGAAGTCAGGAGTTTGAGACCAGCCTGGGCAACACAGTGAGACTCTATCTCTATGAAAAATAAAAAAGAAAATAAGGGACCAAGAAAGTTTTCCTCTAGCTTTAAACTCTCTAATATAATGATTATTTTAAAAAGTTCACATTCAAATTGCTGTATGTGCATACAGGATCATTCCGAAAGAAAGAGGAACCTCAAGTAATTTCCGGTTTTGTCTCCACTTGTAACAAAAGTTGTGTTCAGGGGACAGTGAAAAGTTCCTATTGTATTTGAATTGTATGCCCTTTATATAGGGCTAACAACCAATCCAAATGGAAATCTTTGCTCTGTGTCACCTGATAGTAAACCACTGTAAAAAACACACATATATGAGTAATGGTACTCATTAGTTTTTCCCTCTTGTGTGTGTATGTGTGCATGCACACACACAAAAAATCAAAAGCAATAGAACAGCTTAGCTGGCAGAGGGCAGCTAATGATGACAGCATGCCAGGATCCCTGAGTGAAAAAGCATAAAAAACTATATTGGTCACAGATTTGACTATTTAAATAAATAAACAAACAAACAAATAAACAAGAAAAACCATTGCAAGGATAAATAACCAAGTGTCAGGACTCAGGTGAATGACTGATTCAATTGCATAGAGCTGGAATCCAAGGAAAAATTTGAAAATGAAAAAAGAATATAATTATTCCCATAAAAGATTTGTCTAGCTCCTGGTAATTGTCAAGAATAACTGACATGAATTTTATTATTATACTTTAAGTTCTGGGATACATGTGCAGAATGTGCAGGTTGGTTACATAGGTATACACGTACCATGATGGTTTGCTGCACCCATCAATGTGTCATCTACATTAGGTATTTCTCCTAATGCAATCCCTCCCCTAGATCCCCACCCCCTGACAGGCCCGGGTGTGTGATGTTCCCCTCCCTGTGTCCATGTGTTTTCATTGTTCAACTCCCACTAATGAGTGAGAACATGTGGAGTTTGGTTTTCTGTTCCTGTGTTTGCTAAGAATGATGGTTTCTAGCTTCATCCATGTCCCTGAAAGGACATGAACTCATCCTTTTTTTTTTATTTATTTATTTTATTGCACTTTAAGTTCTAGGGTACATGTGCACAATGTGCAGGTTTGTTACATATGTATACATGTGCCAT
>NW_012111364.1:9439715-9440285 GCF_000951035.1 Colobus angolensis palliatus
GCAGGTTTGTTACATATGTATACATGTGCCATTGGTGTGCTGCACCCATTAACTCATCATTTACATTAGGTATATCTCCTAATGCTATCCCTCCCCACTTCCCCCTCCCCACAATAGGACCTGGTGTGTGATGTTCCTCTTCCTGTGTCCAAGTGATCTTATTGTTCGATTCCCACCTATGAGTGAGAACATGTGGTATTTGGTTTTCTGTTCTTGCGATAGTTTGCTGAGAATTATGGTTTCCAGCTACATCCATGTCCCTACAATGGGCACGAACTCATCCTTTTCTATAGCTGCATAGTGTTCCATGGTGTATATGTGCCACATTTTCTTAATCCAGTCAGTCACTGATGGACATTTGGGTTGATTCCAAGTCTTTGCTATTGTGAATAGTGCCACAATAAAGATACGTGTGCATGTGTCTTTATAGCAGCATGACTTATAATCCTTTGGGTGTATACCCAGTAATGGAATAGCTGGGTCAAATGGTATTTCTAGTTCTAGATCCTTGAGGAATCACCACACTGTTTTCCACAATGGTTGAACTAGTTTACAGTCCCACCAACAGTG
>NW_012111364.1:9440658-9441341 GCF_000951035.1 Colobus angolensis palliatus
TATTATTTTGAGATACGTTCCATCAATACTGAATTTATTGAGCATTTTTAGCATGAAGGGCTGTTGAATTTTGTCAAAGGCCTTTTCTGCATCTACTGAGATAATCATGTGGTTTTTGTCCTTGGTTCCGTTTATATGCTGGATTATGTTTATTGATTTGCCTGTGTTGAACCAACCTTGCATCCCAGGGATGAAGCCCACTTGATCATGGTGGATAAGCTTTTTGATGTGCTGCCGGATTTGGTTTGCCAGTATTTTATTGAGGATTTTTGCATCAATGTTCATCAGGGATATTGGTCTAAAATTCTCTTTTTTTGTTGTATCTCTGCCAGGCTTTGGTATCAGGATGATGTTGGTCTCGTAAAATGAGTTAGGGAGGATTCCCTCTTTTTCTATTGATTGGAATAGTTTCAGAAGGAGTGGTACGAACTCCTTGTTGTACCTCTGGTAGAATTTGGCTGTGAATCCATCTGGTCCTGGACTTTTTTTGGTTGGTGGGCTATGAATTATTGCCTCAATTTCAGAGCCTGCTATTGGTCTATTCAGGGATTCAGCTTCTTCCTGGTTTAGTCTTGGGAGAGTGTAAGTGTCCGGGAAATCATCTGTTTCTTCTAGGTGTTCTAGTTTATTTGCATAGAGGTGTTTATAGTATTCTCTGATGGTAGTTTGTATTTCTGTGGGGT
>NW_012111364.1:9444717-9461800 GCF_000951035.1 Colobus angolensis palliatus
GTGTTATGGTTTTCATCTCTATCAGTTCTTTTAAGGTCTTCTCTGCATTGATTATTCTAGTTATCCATTCATCCACTCTTTTCAAGGTTTTTAGTTTCTTTGCGCTGGTTACCTAGTTCCTCCTTTAGCTCTGAGAAGTTGATCGACTGAAGCCTTCTTCTCTCAACTCGTCAAAGTCATTCTCCGTCCAGCTTTGTTCCATTGCTGGCGATGAGCTGTGTTCCTTTGGAGGGAGAGATGCACTCTGATTTTTTGAATTTCCAGCTTTTCTGCACTGCTTTTTCCCCATCTTTGTGGTTTTATCTGCTTTTGGTCTTTGATGATGGTTACATACTGATAGGGTTTTGGTGTGGGTGTCCTTTCTGTTTGTTAGTTTTCCTTCTAACAGTCAGGAGCCTCAGCTGTAGGTCTGTTGGAGTTTGCTTGAGGTCCACTCCAGACCCTGTTTGCCTAGGTATCAGCAGCAGAGGCTGCAGAAGATAGAATGTCACTGAACAGCGAGTGTTGCTGTCCGATTCTTGCTCTGGAAGCTTCGTCTCAGGGGTGTACCCCACCATGTGAGGTGTGAGGTGTTGGTCTGCACCTAGTGGGGCATGTCTCCCAGTTAGGCTACTCAGGGGTCAGGGACCCACTTGAGCAGGCAGTCTGTCCATTTTCAGATCTCAACCTCTATGCTGGGAGATCCACTGCTCTCTTCAAAGCTGTCGGACAGGGGCATTTACCTCTGCCGAGGTTTCTGCTACTTTTTGTTTAGCTACGCCCTGTCCCCAGAGGAGGAGTCTACAGAGTCAGGCCGGCCTCCTTGAGCTGTGGTGGTCTCCACCCAATTCAAGCTTCCCAGCAGCTTTGTTTACCTACTTAAGCCTCAGCAATGGTGGGCGCCCCTCCCCCAGCCTCGCTGCCACCTTTCAGTTAGATCTCAGACTGCTGTGCTAGCAATGAGGGAGGCTCCATGGGCGTGGGACCTCTGGGCCAGGTTTGGGATATAATCTCCTGGTGTGCCATTTGCTAAGACCCTTGGTAAAGTGCAGTATTAGTGTGGGAGTTACCCAATTTTCCAGGTGTTGTGTGTCTCAATTTCCTTTGGCTAGGAAAAGGAATTCCGTTCCCCCTTGTGCTTCCTAGGTGAGGCGATGCCTTGCCCTGCTTCAGCTCTCGCTGGTCGGGCTGCACCCGTGGACCAGCACCAACTGTCCAACATGCCTCAGTGAGATGAACCCAGTACCTCAGTTGAAAATGCAGAAATCACCCATCTTCTGTGTCAATCACGCTGGGAGCTGGAGGTTGGAGCTGTTCCTATTCGGCCTTCTTGGGTGTGCCCTCCGAACTCATCCTTTTTAATAACCGCATAGTATTCCATGGTGTATATGTACCACATTTTCTTTATTCAGTCTATCATTGATAAGCATTTGGGTTGGTTCCAAGCCTTTGCTATTATGAATAGTGCTGCAATAAACATACGTGTGCATGTGTCTTTATACTAGAACTTAAACAAATTTACAAGAATAAAACAACCCCGTCAAAAAGTCGGTGAAGGATATGAACAGACATTTCTCAAGAGAAGACATTTATGCAGCCAACAAACATATGAAAAAAACCTCATCATCACTGGTCATTAGAGAAATGTAAATCAAAACCACAATGAGATACCATCTAATGCCAGTTAGAATGGCGATCATTAAAAAGTCAGGAAACATTAGATGCCAGAGAGGATGTGGAGAAATAGGAACACTTTTACACTGTTGGTGGGAGTGTAAATTAATTCAACCATTGTGGAAGACAGTGTGGCAATTCCTCAAGGATCTCGAACCAGAAATACCATTTGACCCAGCAATCCCATTACTGGGTCTATACCCAAAGGATTACAAATCATTCTAGTATATGTATAAAGACATGATTTTTTAAAAAAAGTAAAACACCTTTCTTTCTTGTTTCATTGTATATCATGAATTTGGATGAAATTTCGAAGTTTTATTTCATCAAAAAAAGGAAATTTGCTTTTGAAACAAAAACCCTTTGTTCTTTAGATACCAAACATTTCTTAGAGCATCTTAGATGTTAAGCATCCTACAACATTTGGCCTTAGCTAGGGTGTGATAATAGAAAGAGCAGGCAAAGGTGTCTGCAGCTGAGATTTTGGTAAGCAATCAAAAAGTGACGACTGTTGCTTTTATTTTAGCTGTATTATTGTTTTCTGCTACCCTAATTCCCAATCTCAAAATTGACTGAGTTCATGGTAAATATTTTGGAATATATTGTTAAGCTGTCTAGTGTTAGGAAATGGTGAAAGGCCATAAAAATATTAAAGAAATTAGTGTTATTTTCTCATAGCAGTGGCTAAGAATGAAATGAACTCTTCTCAACTTCACATCTTTCACACTTGCTTTGGATGTCCCAGCACCCAAAAATCTGTGCCTGGAGGTGCGCTGTGTGTGTGTGTACACACAAATACACCCACACCAAGTGGTAGGAAAATCCACAACTTGGGGATTCAGGATGCATGACACAGAGGAGGGGCATTATTTCCTGAGTTTTATTTGAAATTGTTAATATCAGAGAGCTAGGGAAACACAGCATGGCTGAACTTGTCCTTATATGTTCCCAAAAGCAAACTAGTTAATTTTTTTTTACTTGATATTATTAGAAACACAAAATGTGAATTTTTTTGTGTGTAGTTGAGTGTCACCAGAGACCAGGATGAAAATGATAAGGCTCCAGAGCCAACCTGGGCTGATGATCTGCCTGCCACTACCTCATCTGAGGCCACCACCGCCACCAGGCCACTGCTCAGCACCCCTGTGGGTGGGGCAGAGGGTAGGTAAACCAGAACTCCAAGTCCCATTTTGATTCTACAGTCTCGTGCACAGATTTGGTGCACAAAGGTAAGAGAGATCTGCCAACCTGCTACTGTATCTACAATGTGAGGAAGGCACAGGGTTACCCAGAGAGAAAATGTTATGATTCTAAATAAGCAGGACAAAATATAGTTTTCACTGGACTATATGTAGAATTTGAAAACCGGCTAGTTGTGGAGTAAATTTGGTCTATAAAGAATTTCAAAGTTCTTATAGTATTTATTATTTTAATTTGAATGCTTTTAGAGGGGATTATGTTCTCCTATTTGCCATAGTCCACACTGCTCCCTATTGTCTTACATGTGCCCTTCAAGCATGTAGACATTTGAATTTTTGACCCTTTTATTGCACAGGAAAGAGAAACAAGCTAAAATCTAGATTCTGATTAATTAACATATTTTCTATAGAGTTCACATCTATAGAAAATGTATTATTATGCACATATTTTCTGCAGAATATGAGAGACAATTTTTGTGCTCAAAAGTTTAGATTAGCTTTAAAATGAATGAAACATATACATTATTTGGTTTTGTTTTTAAGGGCAGAGGTAGTAGAAATATATGACTCTTTTTCCATTTGGTCTAGGGAGTCTGCATAGTAGAGGTAGATTTAGAGGTAAGTTTTAGAAAATAAATGAATCAAGACATACCTCAAATCTGGGAAAATGTTTAAGGAAGATAGAGAGAGTACTGGTTTAGCTATTGCAAAATAACGCTTCTGACATATAAATCCCAGAGAGCAATTATCTATTTGGGGTTTTTTTGTTTGTTTTTTGGCTTCTCCTACCTTGCAATCACTTCCTCAAGTAGGAAATACTAATCAAGGCACTCCAGAGTACCACACAATAAAAAGGGATTTAGCAAAGGAAGAGTTCCGTAATTAAAGGAACCTTATCAGGACAATGTGGCTTTATTGTCACAGCTATCCTATGCTTTCTTATAGTAGGTGTATTTCTACGATAAGACAATATGACATTAGAAGATCATAGCATGTTTTTAGTGTCCTGCAAGAGCTGTTCTTTTTAAAAAATAATTGTAATATAAAGACAGTCCTTCATTTTACTTTTTTTTTTGTAACTGAAAGAGTTTTCCTTCATAGTGGGCAATTGCTTGCGATCATAGTGGTGCTTTCTGTGAACAGAGTGGGAGGAAATGTGTACAGAAAGTGGAAATGTTATTCCAAATTTTCATTTAATTGTAAATCAAATCCAATGTAAATGAAAGAAGTCCTGTCTTTCTGATCCCCACAAAAGTATTAGCCAATGAAGTCTCACATAGGCCTTCAGAGAAATAAGCATTTTTAATGTGGTTTCATGAGGATCAAAAATTTTCATGTTTTCAAAAGAATTAATATCTAGTGGCAGAGTTTCAGGTGGTGAAGGAAATATTTTGGGCTTAGAACCATATTTTCTTGGTTCATTAGTGTACATAAAGAATAAAGTTTATTTATATAACTTTATAAGGTTTTTATTTTTCATGTCTTCAGTATAAGAAAAATCCATAACACATTTTCCTTTTCTCACTCTAGATCCTAGATGTTTGGAAGCCTTGAAGCCTGGAAACTGTGGAGAATATGTGGTTCGATGGTATTATGACAAACAAGTCAACTCTTGTGCCCGATTTTGGTTCAGTGGCTGTAATGGCTCAGGAAATAGATTCAACAGTGAAAAGGAATGTCAAGAAACCTGCATTCAAGGATAAGCAAGTAAATTGGCCTGTCTCTATCAAAAGCCTAGAACTCTCTAATTTCCACATATTCACCCAATACAAATACAGCACTATATTTGAGTGTATATTGAGTATTTACACCTTATAAATGTAATTGAAATCTCACTACAGCCTAGGATGTAGGTATTATTAACCACTTATATAGGTAAGGAAGCTGAGTCTCTGAGAAGTTTAGTAACTTGTCAACTGACACCCAACTAAAAAGTGTCAGAGCTGAGGATTTAGACTTAGAGTTGTGTAACTTCAATACACAGGCTCTATCCACTTCACAACCTGCAATGTGATTCTGATTCCTTTAATTCCTGTCGTATGTGCTACGTCTGCTCAAACCCCTACCCCTGCCCCTGCCCATACCTCTACCCACTCACCTCCCCAACCTCCTTATGTCCCTGACAGTAGCAAGACGTACGTGATAGGAAGGACTTTGGTGTGGGAATTAGAAATGATGTGAATGTTTATGCAGGAGTGCTGGGATAGGAGTAGGGATGGTGAAGGTAGTTAGATTTTTGCCTCACTTGCCCTGAAAGTGGTAACAGGAAGAAACCAATCTGAATTAAAATTGCTTAAATGTATCACAAACTGTCACTTTGTATTCCTCCAACATGTTTGGTAACAAAGTGTTTAATGTATGTTAAAACAATATACTCTTTTATACCCTTCCATTAAGGTATGTCAATGGGCCCTTCCATTTTATGGAGTGGAATTGGAGGGCCCTTGACAGCCAGGAACCACTTGAAGTTGGCATCCACTCTTGAACAGCATGTATTAAACAGTATTAAAGATAGGACTCACAGTGAAAAGTGAGCCACCAAATTGAAACGCGAGTAATGGAGAGTAACGGAGAATTAACTCTGTCATTTTATAATACTTCTGCAAGATCCTGTCTGGGAAGAGCATTAGTTCTGAGCTGAGTTCAGACTGCACTTGCATATTTCTTTTTTTTTGCCCCAGACTGAGTCTTGCTCTGTCGCCCAGGCTGGAGTGCAGTGGCACAATCTCGGCTCACTGCAACCTCCCCGTCCTGGGTTCAAGCGATTCTCCTGCCTCAACCTTCTGGGTAGCTGGGATTACAGGCACGCACCATCACGCCCAGCTTGACCTCGGGATCCACCCGCCTCAGCCTCCCAAAGTGCTGAGATTACAGGCGTGAGCCACCCTGCCCAGTCGCATATTTCATCTTAAAAACACTTTCTAGGCTGGGCGCAGTGGCTCATGCCTGTAATTCTAGCACTTTGGGAGGCTGAGGCGGGCGGATCACCTGAGGTCAGGAGTTTGACAACAGCCTGGCCAACATGGTAGAACCCCATCTCTACTAAGAATACAAGAATTAGCTGGAACTGGTGGTGCATGCCTGTAATCTCAGCTACCCAGGAGGCTGAAGCAGGAGAATAGCTTGAACCTGGGAGGCAGAGGTTGCAGAGAGCCAAGATCGCGCCACTGCACTCCAGCCTGGGTGACAGAGCGAGACTCTGTCTCAAAACAAAAACAAAAACAAAAACAAAAATACTTTCTCCTTCTATCAGGTCTACCCTCATTCAATTCAATAGTGCAAAAAAGAGCACTCAAGAAGGAGCTGGAAGAATAGCCATCTTGGCAGAAATAATGATATATATAATTTTTTTATTTAATTAAAATTGTATTATGCAATATTTGATACTACAAAAGAAGATAATATATTATGCTTGTCATTTTAAAAATACAATAAGATGAACACCAGTGAACACATCACCTAGAGAATGAAGCAAACATCACAAATTCTACTGAAGCTTCCCATGTGGCCCTCCGCCATCCCAGCCCTCTGTTCCATGCCAGGGATATCCCATTTTGAACTTCGTGTTTACCATGTCAATATGCTGTTGACTTTTATAGGTAATTTTACATGTAAAACTCTATATATCTCTATGTGTCACTAAACAATAAATATTTAGCCTTGCTTATTTTAGAGTTTTACAGAAATGGTGTCAATGGTATCATATGCTAGTCTTCCGCAACTTACCGTCTTCGTTCAATAGTATAACTAATCCATATATTTTATGATACATAAATGTACTCCTAAATAATTTCTTATTTAGCTTTTTTGAGCTTTTAAAAACTTGCATCATAATATGCAATTCTCTATAACTCACTAGATTATTACATTATAATTCATAGATGTTCATTTACTTCCACGGTTGTATATTTATGTGAATATACCACAATATGCCTCATCTGTGATCAGTTAAGTTCTTCTATTTCATTTTCCTCGGTATTCTGCCACTGTTGCTGTGAATGTTCTTATTCATGTCTCTGAGTACACATACACCAGTGTTTTTCTGGAGTGTATTCCCCAAAAGTAGGATTTCTGGGTTGCAGAGTATGTAAGTGTTCAAAACTAGTGTATCATACCCATTTGTTTCCTGAAGTGTCTGAGCCAATTTATTATAAATTCCCAGCAGTTGCCTATAAGAGTTCCCATTGCTTGATATTCTTATCAGCACTTAATATTATCAGATTTCTTGATTTTGCTAGTATAGGTGTAAAATGGTATCTTATTTTATTTTATATTTGCTTTTGAGATGGAGTGTTGCTCTGTTGCCCAGTGTTACAGTGGTAAAATTTCAGCTCACTGCAACCTCCACCTCCTGGACTCAGGTGATCCTCTCACCTCAGCCTCCTGAGTAGCTAGGACTACAGCTGCCTGCCACCATGCCAAGCTAACTTTTGTATTTTTAGTAGAGGTGGGGTTTTGCCTTGTTGTCCAGGCTGGTCTCGAACTCCTGGCCTCAAGTGATCCATGAGCCTCAGCCTCCCAAAGTGTTTGGATTATAGGTGTGAGTCACTGTGTCTGGCCAGTATATTATTTTTATTTGCCTTTCTCTGGTGACACCTTACCATGTTTATTTACCTTCTGTGCTGCTGCTTCTGTGAAATACCTGTTTATAATTAGGAAAGATTTTCTTTATTGGATAGTCTGTCTTTTCCTTATTGAGTTCTTGGAATTCCTATATATGTGAAATCTAATTCTTTGCTAATTATTTGTGTAGCTAGTATCTTCATAGTTTGTCTTTTTACTTTTTTCTTGTTTTAAAAAACTCAATTTTAATGCAGTCCAATTTACCCATCTTTCGTTTTGTGGCTGGAACTTTTGTTCCTTCTTTACGCCACTTAGCCTGTCAGCCTCTCAGCCATCTTTCTCAGGTGAGAAACTTCCCTCTGACAAAAATGACTCTGAGTGCTGGCTCCACCTCACTAGATAATCATCTTCATGCCAGGTAACTTCTTAGGAGCCTATTAGCTTTTTGGTGTCAGAGGCATCCAAACCAGAGTGACTCCACCTTGAATAAAGGCTGCATAAAGCCAAACCTGCTGGGTAACATTCCCAGGAAGTTAGGTACTCTTGGTCACAAGATATTTATGGTTAAGGGAACAAGTTAATGGTGCTAACTAATTAAGTAAGACTCAGAAGTTATGGAAGTATCCCAATATTTTAAGAACAAAAAGCATTCTTAGTTTTAGAGTTTCACTTTAGAAATAACAATATACTCATAGATTCTTGCTGAAATCAATAGTTGCAGAAGAGAATAACAATACTAATAGCCTGTCACAAGCTGATCAGAAGCCTTTATAATAAAGCACATTATTTTTAGCTCTAATACCCTATATAAGCAAGTATTAGGTTTAGGTAGGGGCATTCCTCCTCTTGCTTTTTGAGGACACCCTACTCTGTAATAAGAGTAGTCTCTAATAAACTACCTTAATTTCACTATACTTTGATACTTGCCCTGAATTATTTACTGCACGCAATCCATGAACCTGCTCTTGTGGTCTGGGTTGACACTCCTTTTCCAGTAACATTGGTGATTTCTAGGTGCTTCAAAAAATTTTTTTTGGCCAGTTGCCGTGGCTCATGCCTGTAATTGCAGCACTTTGGGAGACTAAGGTGGGCAGATCGCTTGAGCCCAGAAGTTTCAGACCAGCCTGGGCAACATGGGAAATCTCCATCTCTACAAAAAAATTTAAAAATTAGTCAGACATCATGATGGGTGCCTGTAGTCCCAGCTACTTGGGAGGCTGAGGTGGGAGGATCACTTGAGTTCAGGAGGTCAAGGCTGCAGTCAGAGTGACACCAAGACCCCATCTCAAAAAAAAATTTTTTTTTCCTTTATCTTCTTTAGTTGTCCTTAGCATGAAAATGGGTATGAGTTATAGAAATAGCCTTTACCATATTTTTTGTTGTAGGATGGAGAGCTATGGGTATTTTGTCATTTCCTGGATGCCCACAGTGCATTAAAACATAGGTATCAGTCACCATATTGTTGTTGGAAAGTAGAATAACCCTTTAGAGTATCTAGGCTGCTATTTTGACAGGAGAAAAAGTACTTACATTTCTTTTTCAAGCTTTTCACAACTTTGCCCACATAGAAAACTGATATGGAAGTATGTTGTAAATGTTGACTTGGGTGTTTGTCCCTTTGCCCCTGTCTGCAATGTCCTTCTCCTCCTTCCCTGAATGACCACATCTTAATACTGCAAGGACAACCTGAAGACCTCTTCCTTTGTGGTACCCTCTCATCTCTACCAATTGAGTGGCAACCAAAATGAGTGGCTGAAGCACGGGTCTCAATGATCGAGGTTCATTAAGCCAGCTTTAGGGCAAATCCAGGGAAAACACCCATTTGAAGGAGGTTTCAGAAGGTTTAGTATTTATACATTTCTGCAAAGTGGGGAAGGTATGTAGGAAGAGGGGCAGCTAGGCAGTAAGGCAAATAGTTATTTTCCCGTGTGTCTTTCATTAGTGCCCAGATCTACATTTTACACAAGACAAGTTAAAAGTCTGAAGAGAAAAAGAGAGTGAAGCAAGAGCCAATTATGTAGATATCTCTGGGCAGGTGGAGAAAAGATTGATCTCTTGTCTTTGTTGTACACCTGGGAAGATAAACTTGTAATCATCATTATCAGCGTGGAATTGAACAGACTTCAGTTTAGGAGCTAGACTTGGATTGTAGACCTATAGTTAAAATTGGCATGTCCTTGCTTGTGGGAGGCCAGGAAAGAATTTATCTATGAATGATCTGTTGGGGGCAGTGCTTTCCGGATGCCTGATGCCTTTTACCTTTCCATGGGGATCTGGCTGATGCACAATGTTAGTAACAGCTATTCATTTGGAAGAAGAGTAGTGCAATGACTCAGCCCCAGGCTTAACCTTTTCTTTTGCATAAGAATTTGAGGAGGTCCTGAGATTTTTTTCCTTTCCCTTACATGGTTCACTCACTCCCAACACTGAGGACCCAAAGCCCTTGGCTTATGCCTCCATTCTGCACACTGACGTCAGGCTGAGCTACTTTGCTCTTAGTTGAGGCACATTTGCATTAATTTCCTTTCTCTGCTATAACACATTACTACAGATTTGATGGCTTAAACAACAACAGGGTGTTATGTTATAATTTTGTAGGTCAGAAGTCTGATGAAGGTCTCACTGGGCTAAAATCAAGGTGTCTGTAGGACTGTGTTTCTTCTGGAGGATCTGAGGGAGAATTCATTTCCTTGTCTTTCCCAACATCTAAAGGCCACCCACATTCCTTGGCTCATAGTTCCTCTATTTTTAAAGCCAGCAACAGCAGGTTGGGTCCTTCACATTCTGCCATCCTTCTGGTTTTCTGAACAGAGTTGGGAAAGATTTTCTGCTTTTAAGGACTCATGTGATTAGATTAGGCCCACCTGAATAATCTAGAATAATCTTGCTACCTCAAAGTCCTTCAGTTTAGTTACATCTACAAAGTCCCTTTTGCCATGTAACGTAGCATATATACAAGAGAGTGTAGGGAGCAGACATCTTTGGGGCCATTATTCTATCTACCACAGCAGCTGTGTCCTCTGCCTGCTCTGTGAGTTACTTACAAGTGAAGACATGCCTTGTTTATCTTTGTATCCCTAGTTCCTTACATTTAAGAAGAATTCAATAAATTAAAAAATTGAACTCATTTTATAAAAGTCATTACAGAACTAATTAATTTAAAGTCACATCAGACTCTAAAAATTAGGAATCCTTAAAGCCTGTTTTAATCAAGTTAAGAAAATATGGGCTCTTAGAATTACCAAGAAATCTTAGAGTCTTCCAATCCTATGTCCCCTCTGTTCCTATTGTAACCTTTAGACAAACACCCCAAGCAACTGGGCATTCTTGGAGTTTCAGGAAGGTTATTATCTCTTCCAAGGGCAGCTCATTCTTAGAGAACACTGACTCCCACTGCTGTAATTGGAGCTGGATGTCTTCTGTGGCTTCTGGCCTCCTACTCTGACCTTGTGAAGCCAATCATAATAACTGCGTTATTATTTTAAGACAGTCAATATATCCTCTCTCATTCTGGCTGCTGCTGCAGCTTCTCCTGTTTCCATGGCTCTTTTACCATCTATCCTCTAATTCTGAGCATGCCCTCTGGCTTGTAAGGATGTTCTTGGTGACTAAAGTGGGGGAGAAGAACAAACCACCATGTTCCTTGTTCTAATTCTTATATTCTTATGGATTCCACCTCAGATGGCTGCCACATCAATAAAAGACAAAATGTCCCTCTAGTTTGGCAGCAGAACAAAACAGAAATTACATAGTCAGAATTCTACATTAACAAGTAAACTGGGACTTGTGGATTGCATAGACAGCAAAGACTTTCTCTCTTTTTCTCTGAAATTGACTAGAGGCTTAAATTTTATTTTCACCACCCTTCAGATTTGCCCTTAAACTTCACACTCAGTTTCTTGACATTATTTGTCAATGCTAATGGAATGCTCCAGTTATTTCCTTCTTGGCATATCAGTTGGTGTTATGTTAAATGTATCATTTGGATACTTTTCTTCTGTACATCTTAATGAGGAGTGCTATGGTTTGCCAGTATCTGCAACTAGGGATTTTTCTCAAACTGATTCCATTAAGAATAAACCACTGCTCAGACTTGCCTTCAGCTGTTTTATGTTTGTTTGTTTGTTTTAAAACAACGAAAAACAGAACATCTCCCTGCTGGAAATAAAACAAAACAAAAACAACTCTTGCCTTTAAGTAATTATCTCATCTTTAATCTTCTAAAAAATAAATATTGGAATTGGTATAGACTGTGCCTCTGAGGTATTATGTGTTTTGTTATTAGAAAAGGTTGACAAACACAGTAAGATTGACTAAAATTGTGCTGCTTCAAATTTTGGAGCATTATCTTAGACTTCCTTATACTAAAGATTAGAGGCCAAGTCTGTTACATTTGTCTTGTCTCACTCTCCACCTCCACTGTACACAAGGAGTCCCTTTATTTCATCTCTCTGTGGATGGCACAGTCACCCAGCCAATGACCGCAGCTGGCCTCTGAGAAACATCCCTGAACCTTTCATCTCCCTCCCTCCTCATATCCAATTGCTCAGTGGGTCTGGTTTATCTTACTTCTTCCTGTTCCTCTCCACCCTGAGACTGTCATTGCACCTGGCTTCCAAACTGACTTCCTCTTCTCTAGTCTTTATCTGCCCAGTACTGTGGAGTTATAGTAATTCTGATCCAATTATTTTCCTCCTTCAAATGTGTTAAGGGCCCTTCATATTCTTTAAGATAAATGGCAAACCTTTTAGCATCATATTCAAGGTTTCTCAGGACCTCTCTGTCACTTATATTTCCAGGTTCTCTGTCTCCATGTCCTTAAACATGTTCTTCAATTCAGCTATACTGAACTATTTGCTTCTTTTTGAGAGCACTATTTATTTCCCTTTGGAATTTTCCCTTCTTCACTCCCTCCCTTACTCTCTCCCTACCTCCCTTTTTCTTTCTCTTCTTTACTTCCTTACTCACCAAGATGAAGTAACAGGGACCGAATTCTCTCTCATGCCTGAAACAATCAAAAACAGATAAAATATATGAAAAGATGCTTTGCAAGACATAGTAAATCAGGTAAGGAAGAGCAGTGATCCCTGAGAGGCAGGAAAGAAAGTGAGGTGAGCCCTACAATGGCCCCAGCTTACTGCTTTGAGAGAGTTTCCAGACATAACACAGAGAGGGGACACCAAGTCAGAGCCTGGTAGTTCCCCAGGATGGAGGGGAAAATACTGGAGTCCAGGAAGACTAAGGCAGCTAGAATTCTGAGGGAAAAGTACTGTAAAGAAAGGAGTTTCATAGGAAGAAAACTTAGGAGATCTGCAGAGGGTTCGCCTTGAGCATTTGGTTAAGTACTGAGAGGTGAATGCAAGTGAGGAAACTACCCAAAGCAAGTAATAGAACCAACTGAAAGGATTAGAGGGAGCAGGTGCTAATACTGGGCTAGAAATAGTGCTTGTCACACCAGCCAGACTGGAAAACCTCAAGATTCATGAAGTATTGGATAGACTACATATTCTGGGCCATAAATAGGTGCTAATAAACTGAAAAGAACTCAAATCATACTAAGTATGTTCTCTTATCACAATGGATTTAAAATGGAAATCAATTATAAACAATGTATTTGGAAAACTCTGAAATATTTTTAAACCATATAGAATAAGGTCCATATGTCAAAAAATAAATCATGGAGGAATTTTTAAAATGTTTTGAATTGATTGAAAAGGACACAACATATCAAAATTAGTAGCTGGGTACTGTGGCTCATGCCTATAATCTCAGCTATTTAGGAGTCTGAGGAGGGAGGATTGCTTGAGACCAGGAGCTCAAGAGCAGCCTGGGCAACATAGTGAGATGCCATCTCTAAAAAAGTAATTTAAAAAATTGTCTGGGTGTGGTGGCAGGTGCCTGTAGTTCTAGCTACTGGAGAAGCTGAGACAGAAGGCTCACTGGAGCCCAGGAGTTCAAGGTTGCAGTAGACTATGATTGTGCCTTAAAAAATATTGTGGGATGCTGCTAAAGCAGTACTTAGAAGGAAATTTATAGCACCAAATGTCTACTAGAAAAGAAGAAAGGTCTCGAATCAATGACTTAAGCGTCCACCCTGAGAAATGAGAAAAGAAGAGCAAATAAGTAATAAAAAATAGAGCAGAAACTAATGAAATAGAAAGCAGAAAATAAATAGATATACGCATGTCAAAACTTTTAAAATTGTATGTTTTAAATATATGCAGTTTATTATATGTCTTTTATATCTCGATAAAGCTTTTAAATGTTTTTAAAAGTATCTTGTAGGAGGACAGAGAGAGTGAGTGAGTAAGAGTGTGCTAGAACTCACCAGAGACTGGAGATCTCTTATGAGCTTGGCATTTTAATTCACACTGCCCCTACCTAAAGGTGAATGCATCTCCTTTGGTCACCTGAATCTGATTGTCATATTAGCATCTCCTAATCTTCAGGGGAGAAGCTGGAGTTTTGAGAGATGGATGGAGATCTTCACCTCCCCCTTACACTACTTAACTCATAGAACAGCTGGAATCACTTCAATGATAATTCCAAGTCCTTCTGAACCCCAACTTTACTCTCATTGTCCTTGTCTTAGTCAATGGCATCACAACGTATCCAGTTTCCCAAGCTTACCTTCAGCCGTTACCATCCTCTCCCTTTCTGTAACTCACTGAGTCCTGTCAATTAGACCTCAGAAATCTCTCACATCTGTTTCCTCCTCTATATGTTGACTTCTGCTATTTTTAAATGTTCTCCTTAGTTTTATTAGTTGTCATGCCAATTAATGCCTCATAGAATGATTAGAAATATTCTTCCTAAGATACATATCAGATTATTTAAAAGTATTACCCCTGTCCCCCATTGCCTACATGATGAGGCTCAACTTCCTTACCAGGGCTGATGATGCCTTTCACAATCCAGCCTTCATCCTGTTTCAGCATCCCCTCCACACTTTATGTTTCAGCTCCAGCTGAAACTGGAGCTGAATAATTCCAAACATATTAGGTTAATATGCTTAATAATCCAAAACATATTAGGTTGGGCTTGGTTTTGGTATTTTTGCCTTTGTATCTTTGCACCTGCTGTTTCCTCTATCTCTTCTCCACATGGCAGTCTCCTACATACTATATAAGATTTAGTTAAAATATCATATCTTTGATAAATTCATCCTCATCTTTGCCCCAGAAATGGCCCCCTTTTGTTTGACTCCCAAATGGTTTTGCTCCAGTGGTATTTACTAACAGCACAAATAAGATGTTAACTAACTGCAACCTGGGGCAGTGAAGTTGGGCTGAGAGAAATGACTGAAATGCTGATGTAAAAAGGAGGTAGCCAGAAGACAGAGGAACTGCTTAGGATGGACCCTGCAGTATTCCCCTTTCTTGGAGCCACTTAGAGACTGAGAACATTTTCAGAAATATAGCAGTAAAATATGAACAGCCATTTTTCTTAGAATAGACATAAGAAGAAAGAGCTATGTTCTGGGTATTGAGAGACTTGCAATTATTAACCCACCCACTGGGAAAGAACTGATTTGCTTAATGACAAAGGGAGCTGTGTCATTCAAAGGAGACTGTAACAGGTATTTTAAGTCAGGGTTCATGCACCAGGGACAAGAAGGAGATCAGTCACTTCCCTACACTGCCTGGTATGGCCAAATACTAACTGAAAGCTCATATACATTTTTTTTTGCTAGTGTGGACATTATAATTCATTTGAATCAAGATCCATCACTACATGGAAAAAAGCATTCTGGTATTAAGAAGTGAAAGTCAGATTTCTTAATTCATGTCTGCTAAAATCATCTTGCAACTGATTTATCTGATTTGTTTGATAAAGAAAAATACTTTTAAATATCTTAAGATAATAAAGCTTTAAAACTTGACCCTATAGATAATACTTATACTTCCAGTATCAAAAGGCTCTGGCAAATAATTTTGAAGTGGAATGTTGGTATAACAATTGGGAAAGTTTTTCTCGTGATATATTTGCTATCTGCCTTTTCCCAGAACTGTTAGTTCAAATTAATGAATATCTCTCTGAAGCCCTTTTCCCAGTACAAATACTGCCCCTCCTTCAGCTTATTTTTGTTTAACCTAGAGCTTAAATTAGTTTCCAAAATGAGTGAATTTTTCATTATTTTATTTTGAGAAAGATCTCTCAAATCAATTACTATAGGAAATTCAATGGTATCATTTGATTTCCTGAACCATCAACTATAATATAAAATAGACGTGAACATATTAAAGGGCTTGAGTCATTTTCTGTATGTTTTCTGGTATTTTCTGTATGTTTTCTTTAGTTTTTACTTCTACAATGGAAGAAATCTTTATTTTCATTCTAATTCAAACAATGCTGTATCACCTTTAAGAGGGAGGGCTTTTGTAATTCTCTAGATTCTCTTCATTTTAGAAATAATGTTTAGAATGAGTACTTTAGTAAATATAGATTCTTATAAAAAATTTTGAATCGGTTTAAAATTAGAGACTTCCATTCCTAGCGATATGCAGGACTACTTTATTTGGGCAAATCCTTATGATGAAAACAACTAATTTCTTGAAGAAAGTTGAATACATTTCTTAAAAGATCTCTGAAATCTTAAAAAAAATTATTAAAGCTAGCTAATGAGATATTAAGGGGTTCCAAGGCTAAAATCTAAGGGAAAATGGGAAATTAGAACAAGTAGTAGGACACTAGAGCTGATTTTGCCACCAAATACTTGTTATTTCAGAATGTCTTAAACTTTAGTTTTAATAGCTTCTGAATATAAAACAGGCAAAATTTAAAGCTCAGGATCACAGGAAATGAGGAGTTTAATAGGAGACCCTTCTGCCAAAAAAACAATGACTGCAAAGCAACATGAAGGAGTTGTGGATGATGAAAAATAGTCTATATTTGAAAACATAGAGATAATCTCAAATTAGATGAAAAACATTAAGTCATCCAAGGAACTAAGAATCTCAAGCAGGGTGAATGCTAAGTAAACAAAAACTGAAAAACCAAAACATACATAGCCACATCATTGTCAAACTGCTAAAATCCAAGAATGAACGGAAAATCTGAGAAGCAACAAAAAGAAAAATGACACATTACATTCAGGGGACCAACAAATGTGATTATCAACTGACTTTCTGTAAAAAACAGGAAGGCGGGGGCGAAGCAAGATGGCCGAATAGGAACAGCTCCAGTCTCCAACTCCCAGCGCGAGCAACAGAGAAGACCGGTGATTTCTGCATTTTCAACTGAGGTACTGGGGTCATCTCACTAGGGAGTGCCGGACACTCGGTGCTGGTCACCTGCTGCAGCCCGACCAGTGAGAGCTGAAGCAGGGCGAGGCATCACCTCACCTGGGAAGCGCAAGGGGGAAGGGAATCCCTTTTCCTAGCCAGGGGAACTGAGACACACAACACCTGGAAAATCGGGTAACTCCTACCCCAATACTGTGCTTTAAGCAAACAGGCACACCAGGAGATTATATCCCACACCTGGCTGGGAAGGTCCCACGGCCATGGAGCCTCCCTCATTGCTAGCACAGCAGTCTGCGATCTAACTGCAAGGCAGTAGCGAGGCTAGGGGAGGGGCGCCTGCCATTGCTGAGGCTTAAGTAGGTAAACAAAGCCGCTGGGAAGATCGAACTGGGTGGAGCTCACAGCAGCTCAAGGAAACCTGCC